>NW_007727161.1:61680-181110 GCF_000696425.1 Galeopterus variegatus | reverse complement strand
GGCCATTCCTTCTCAATTAACTTATAAATTTAATGTAGGCTCCCTAAATGAAACAGAGAAGCTGGGTTTTTTTTTCTTTACTTTTTGTCTTTTTTCGTGTCCGGCAACGGACCGCAACCCTCAGTGTCGTGCCCGTACCGGACCGGGACCGGCAACGGGATCGCAACCCTCGGTGCTGCGCCCGCCCCTCGCTCAGCCAGTGAGTGGGAACCGGTCTGTATATGGGATCCGAACCCTCGTTGGGAGCGCCTCCACGCTCCCAAGCCGCGCACTGTAGCAGTGTGCCACCGGGCCGGCCCTAAAAATACATATTTTGATCCAGCTTTTTTGGTTTTCATTGGGAGGGTCTTTCAGGAAATCTAGTCCACTCCATTACCGGAAACAACTCACCTAGAGATTGTCTAGGAAAATATGAAACTGGAGATTTTAGAAAAGATTTGGGTGGGAATGTAAAGGCTATTTTCAAGTTCGGTCTTGCGCCATGTAATGGCGTTTTGGTCAGTGATGGACCGCATATATGACTGTGGTTAATGGAGCTGAAAAATTCCTATCTCTGAGTGATGGCATGACCATGGTAATCACAGTGCAGCGCATCACTCACTAGGAGCAGCAGGCGATCCCAGGTGGCTCCAGCACGAAGTGGGCTGTACCATCTAGGTTTGTGTAAGTGCACTCTATGATCTTCACCCAAGGACATAATCACCTAAGGACGCATTTCTCAGAACAGATCCCTGTTGTTAAGTGGTGAGTGGCTGTATCTGAAGGAATTGAGACCTTTACAGTGCTCTGCGACTCTAGACAGTGGAAGCAGAAGCAATGAGCAGATTTTACAGAGAGGCCCATTCTGTGCATCTCACAGAACTTCCTAACTGGGGGATGGAGGCTTATTTAGTAACTTAGGAAGGGTAAGCTCTCCATCTCTAGGATGGTTGAGTAAAGGTGTTGGGATGTCCACTATGGTGGGGTGTCAGCCTTAGGTGGGGGCTAGATCAGATGTCTTGTCATTGTGACAGTTGTTAAGTTTATATGTAGGCAAATTCCTCATCTAAGTGGGTCCCTAACAACTTCCTAAACTCCCCAGCCATGAACTAGGCATTATTCAGCTGACACTTACATAAATATGTAAATGCCGTGATGAAAAAACTACCGATGAAGAGTTTTGCATTCATAGTGGATGTCTTTTCTCAAACAGCAGATGCTAAAAGCCAATCCCTGCAGTAGAAGGGGAAGTCCAGTGTAAGGGTTCTCGAAGCTCTGCTGTAGGTGTTGGCCCAGGCATGAACCTGGAATGCAGGTCTCCACCTGCACTGGCTCCACTGGGGTTTCTTGGGGTGAGAGGCCAGCTGGAAAAGAAGGCAGCAGGCCTTGGGGATGGCGGTAGAGCCTGCAACGAAGGCTTTCTCTTTCCAGCCAGGGTTCCTTGCTCAGCTTCATCAACAGATACTTTTGGAGAGTCTCCTGTGTGTGCTGTCCCACCCCCAATGACATCCTCCCTGACTGTCCTGGAGGTCCCTTCCTCTGGGAGCCAGCCTTCTGCCTCAGCTCTCCTGGGAAGGTGGCATGGGGTCGGGATGGGGGCAGGGCTGGATGCCTTTAGGACCAGAAGAGGAAGCACAACTTCCAGTGAGGTCGGCAGGAGAGGCAAAGCTGCAGGCAGAGGTTCACATCTCTGCATACTCTCAGGGTACTGAGGGGTGGGGCACTTACCCTTTTATAAAAACAGATTTGTGTCTCTTAGAGTTGTGTGGAAGTAGAATCCTTCGTTGCTACTGACTAGCCCGCAAGACTGAGGTGTCTTCTGTTTATGGAACCAAAGTCATCTCAACTTGGTGAGTTTGGACACAAAATGGTTTTATTTTCTACAGTCACTGCCTTTACCATGTTCCATGTTCCCTTCTAGTTCGTTAATGACATTTTGGGTGAATTCCCTAACTTGGTAAACACGTTCCATCATTAAGTCCATCCACTTTGAAGCTTCAGTCTCAAACTTGAGTTCAACTTCTTCATTCGCTTCTCGACAGGGAAGGCAGGACCCTGGGTGTTGGGGGCGGGGGTGTGGTCTGCTTTGTAGACATTTCCCTTCTGTCCTTGAGGTCTCAATCCTCCAGGATTGTGGAGTAGAGGGTGGTGCAAACAGGGAGGATGGGAAACCAAGACTAATGACTCAGTAGCCCCTGCCACTTCCCTGCAGGTCTTCTCAGATGGACTGGGAAGGGGCCAGCTGAAGTGGTGGCCAAGGACAGCAAGGCTGTTTTTGCAGCCTCACGCTCCTATGGCTGGCAGTTTGCTTGAGAATGCAGGGGTTAGAATGTGGGGGAGACCTTTTTGTCCTCAGTTGTACCTCTCATTACTAATCCCAGGGAATGGGAAAAATCCTGTGCAATTTCTTGCTAGAGCCATTTCAAGCGGCCCAATTGGCTTGCTCAATGTACTTGCCTCTCCTCTGCCCTTTCCTAGATTAATGATCTGTAAATACACTTAAATGCCACATTAGTTTAGCCCCTCCCTCCCAGAATGCCTTTGAAACTGAGGGTTTTTAAATAATTTATTATGAAAGGTGACCGGTAAGGGGATCTTAACCCTTGACTTGGTGTTGTCAGCACTACGTTCCCCCAAGTGAGCCACGGGCCGGCCCAGAAATGGAGGTGTTTTAAAGTAATGTCAAAGCTTTAAAAGCCTAAGGGGATAATCAGTTATTTCTTTGGCTATAAAAATGTTGTGGAAGATGCTGAATATAAAATAACCTGGAATTCCCTTAAACTTTCTAAAAAAAAAGTATTCAGTGCTTTGTTTCTTTGAGTAACTGGTGTCTTGTTCCCTTTCTAGTAACAGGAGCCACTTTGCCAGGACCAGAGCTAAACGGGAACCTTCCTCTTACCACCAGTGTTGACCCCGAGTTGGTAAATGTGTGACCTTTGGGTCTTTCTCATCCCCTCCCCCTGTCTTTTTTAACTTCATTGTATGCATCTTTTATGTGACCTGCTGCAAGTTTTTCTTTTTGATTTTTTTGAAAAAGTGTTAAAAACAACTTCTCTGGGGGATAATAAAAATGTTCTAAAATTAGATTATGGTGATGGTTGTACAGCTTTGTAAATACACTAAAGACCATTGAATGGTACACTTTAAACAGATGAACCTAATGATATGTAAGTTATATCCTAATAAATCTGTTTTTAAAAATCCTTGAGGTTATTGGCGGAGGTGGGGACAGGGGCACAGTGTTAGTTACCCTAAGGACCCACAGTTTACCAGTTCAGACCTTCGCAGACCCAGGAGGGACCTGCGGGCCGGCGGGGAAGCCGCTGGGCTCCTGCTCCGCCGTTCCCTGGCTGCAGCTCCTTGGGCGGTAACGGCGGCTCCACCCGGTGGCCACACGCCCCGGCCTCTTCTCCGGGAGCGGCCCCACTGGTGCTCGGACCCGCCGGCTCGATCCCCCGGCCGTCGCTGATTGGGCCGCGGGTGGGCACGTGGCCTCAGCGGGCCAATCGGACGCGCTGCCCCGAGACATTGGCTTGAGCCACGCTGCGGGTTCGGGACTCGCGCTTGGGCACCGAGGGTACCCCGTTCCCGGCTCGCCGCGGCCCTGGCCCCCGGAGAGGGGGCCCATCTTTGCCAACCCTCCTCCGGGTTCCTGTTGTTCATGACCGGGAGTGTTTTGAGCCCTATCGGGTTCCAGGCGCTTCCCTGCACCGTCTGGGCGGGCGGACAGAGGCAGAGTCCCAGTGGCACACACAGGCCGGGCCCTGCGGGAGGTGTCGGGCCCGCTGTGGGCAGGAGGAAACTGAGGCCAGGAACCACCCCAGCTCGGCCTGGCCCAGCTGTCCCCGCGCTCATAGGCTCTTGCACACAGAGGCACAATGCGAGAGCAAAGGACCTAACCGGGGCCACCGCACTTTGTTGGTGATAGAGGCCCCAAGTGTTCATTGTCCTTGTAGGTTAACAGCTGTTCTGTTAAGTACCCTGAGGCCCAGAGTAGAGAGTCCTAGCGTGTGGTTAGTTTCCTTTTCGCTTGTGAATTTAAAAAATATTTTCTTTACCAAAAAAAAAAAAAATCCTGCTTTCTGCAAGGATTTTGGTAAATTCCAGAAGTACAGATTAATTTCTTTGGCTTAAACATTGATCTTGATCTCTATAAAAATAGCTCTGGTAGGGGGAAGACGTAATGTGTAAATTAAAATTTTCGGGTTTTGAGAATCTGGACAGTAAAGCCATGGCAGGAGCAGCTCAGTAGGAGAGAGATCAGAGGGGTTGGCAGAGTCACCAGCCATGTGGCCCTGGGCCTCTCTATTCCTCTAGACATCATAGCCTAAATGAGAGGTGGTGGCTAACCTCCCTCTCAAGGGAACTGAAAGACTGGGGCTTAAGCCCAAGTGACAATTTCACAATTCAACTACTTTGCCAAGATTTGGCTTGACCTCCTTGCCCAGTGGTTCTTGAGTTTTATCACTAACTGATCTCTTGTATTTGGGCTCTGGGGCTTTTAAAGACAACATAATGTTCATGCCCCCGAATGTGGTCGGGCATCAATGTTTTCACTACCCTTCATCCCTGGCAGGATATCACATGGCCAGATTTTTCTTAGGAATAAAATCAACACTTTTACATCAAATTACTTAATAATGTTAACATTGGATTTTGTAGAAAATATTTGAGTAATGAAAATGTATGGAAAATAGATGATTTGGGGCTCTTGAACTTTCTAAGGAGCCACTGGAAAACTAGGTTCACTCATCTGATGAGATGTATTGAGCCCCTGTTGCAAATTCCTCTGAGCACATTGGTGGTGGTGGTGTGTGTGTGTGTGTGATGAAAAGCCGCTGGGAGGCTGCTCCGGGTGTGGCAAGCCTTGAGCAAGGGCCATGGCACAATTTGGTTCAGAAAACACAGACCATATGAGGGGCTGTGCCTGGGCTGGGCTCAAGACACATCTGGAGGTTACTTCAAAAGTAGAACCCTGAGGTGATTTGTTTCCTGTCGCTTGTCTGAGGACTTGGCACAAAGAGCAGAGGTGCTGGTGACAGACACATCAGGGTGGATCCCAGCCCTCCATTTACTAGTTCCACATCTCCCTTGAGAAAGATGAGTGTCTCAGTTTCCACACCTGCAAAATGGAATCCCTCCCTCCTTGCAGGATGCAGAGGATTAGATATACGGGTGTAAAGTGCTTTGCATAGTAAGACGCAGAGCAATTTAATAATTGGTAGCTATTACTATTAGGTTTTTTTTCTTTTCTTTTTAGGCAGTTGGCTAGTACAGGGATCAAACCCTGGAGCTTGGTCTTATCAGCACCATGCTCTAGCCAACTGAGTTAACTAGCCAGCCCCTACTATTAGTTTCTTAAAGGGTAGAAAAATTCAGAAGAAATTTGAGTTCAAGACCCAGTTAAACAATTTTCACTAACAATTTTATTTGTAAGTACATTAAATTTGTGGAGACAGTTTCTAGCTTTATCTCCCAAATATTTTTTAAGTAGTTAAGCTACTTAAAAAAAATAACAATGCTCTCATCCATTTCAAGCCACAAGAAAACATGTCAAGTAGTGTTTCTGGGTACAGATTCTGGGGCCAACCTGCCCAAGTTTGAATCTTGGCTCTGCCTCTTACTAGCAGTGTGAACTTGGCCAATTTATTTAACTTAATCTGTTTGTACCTGAGTTTGCTTATCTGTGAAATGGGGATAATAATAGTACTTTGTAAAGATTAAATACGTTAATATGCAGGTAAATCTCTTAGTACAATACAAGGCATATTGAAAAGGCTGTGTAAGTGTTAACTATTATTACTACCATAAAAGTACAGTTGGGGGCCGGCCCGGTGGCGCACTGGATAAGTGCGCCGCTTGGGAAGCGCGGCGGCGCTCCCGCCCAAGGGTTCGGATCCCACATACAGACCGGTTCCTGCTCACTGGCTGAGCGAGGCGCGGGAGCAACGCCAAGGGTTGCGGTCCCATTGCCGGTCCCCGGTCCGGTGCGGGGGCAACACTGAGGGTTGCAATCCGTTGCCGGACACGGAAAAAGACAAAAAAAAAAAAAAAGTACAGTTGGCTCTCCATATCTGAGGGTTCGGCATCTGCAGATTCTACCAACTGAAGATCAAAAATATTAAAAAAAAAAAGAAGAAGAAAAGAAACAAAGAGACTGCCTGGGAATACCAGGTGTTGCAGGCTTTAAAAAACCAAACAAAAAAAATAATACAACAATACAAAATAATACAAATAAAAAAGCAATACAGTATAACCATTTACATAGCATTTATATTGTATTTGGTATTATAAGTAATGCAGGGATTATTTAAAGTTTAAGGGAGGATGTGCATAGGTTACATGCAAATACTACATACACCATTTTACATCAGGGACTTAAATATCAATGGATTTTGGTATCTGTAGTGGGTCCTGGAACCAATTCCTCTCAAATATGAGGGGGAATAATACCAAGTAATGCAACTGTAGACAAGCCATAGCTCTCATCAACAAGAGCCAGGAAAGCCTCTGGACAGGGCTCAGGGGCGAGGCATGTCCCCACCTCCCAAGGTGGCTGGCTCTAGGTAAATCCCAGTTACTTAGGGGACCTTGCTTACCCCTCTGCAGATGATTGTTACCCCTGCTCCTTCCTTTCCCCACTCTGCAGGACACCAGTACTCAATAAATGTTTGCTAACAGTCCGCGATTTTTAGGAGGGAGAAACAAATTCAGAGTGGGATGGCGACTCATCCAGGGGCTCAGCAGCACTGGGAGTGCGATGGCAGGTGGAGAAAACCTTCACTCTCCAGCTATTTCAGTCCAAGCTCTGTCCTGAAGTCCCATCTCCCCTCTCAATTGTACCTCCTTCCTCTGCTCTGCCTCCACCGTACTACGTGGGTCTTCTCCAAGAACTGCCCTCCTGGAGTAAACAGCAGAGGCCCGGTGGGAACACGACAGGGGCCTTGGACTTTGGCACCTGAGCATCAGCTGTACTGAGGCCACAGGCTGGCTTGGGTTGATGATCTAGGTGGCCAACAGCCCACTGAGATGGAGGTGAGGGGAAACGTGGGCTCTGCTCTCACACCCCACATAGCTTCTGCTTCAAATAATTAAGCTCCAGTATCCTCTCTGATGAGGTTTGGTGCTGACACCAAAGGAGTCTTCAGGGGCATTACTGAGGGAGGGAGAGTCTTGCTGGAGTCTGAGGGAGCGCTGGCAGCCTGAGCTCTTCTTAGTGGATGTGGAGTCCCTCCTCTCCTCTGCTCTTTGGTGCTCCTCAGCTCATTCATTTCACTTTGGGTAAGTCCAGTAATCACCAGCATCGCCAATGGATCTTCTCAGACATAGGACTTAAAGCCAAGAATTCTTTGACCAGTGTCTTGGTTTCTGTGGTTCCCAGATCCCTTGTCTGTGCCTGGATTATAAACTACTGAACACAGAGGATCCTTAAAGAGATGAAATGAGGTAACAGACCTCGTTCTGCTGTAGTACTCCGTCCAGATGGCACCTCATCAAGCTGGGCAGCAGCACTCTGCTTACGTGAATGCCACCTCCTCTCTGCTTGCTTCTCAGGGGCATCTGCTAGGCTTATTCACCTGACACATGGTAGGCACCCACAAAATTAAAACCAACTCCCAGGCCAGATCTGGTCTACAGACTGGTTTTATTTTTGCCTATAGAATATGTAAAAAATTTTTTGATTTGTTGTTGAAATCAGGAGATTTCATACAAAAATCTGGATTTCTCCAGATTCTCTGGAAAATGTTAAAGATGGGACACCAGGACCCATATTCCTGCACAGTGACAATCTACTAGCATCTAGGAGAGGCTGCTACTTTGAGATAAATGCTCTCCCCTCCACCTGTCTCCATCGCTCCCTCTCTCGCACCTGAATCACTCCCACTTCACTCACTGATATGACCTACCTGGTTCCTGGAGGCAGCTGAATTAATAGCTCCTGTCGGTGACTTTGGTGTAAAAGAAGCAAAGGTCTCCAACAAAGACTGCTGACAATACATGTTTGCGGCAAAGGCAGCATGCTTGTGGCAAAGGTCTTGCAGGGCAAACAGCATGAACTAGATAGTAGGCACCTCTGGAGAGATTCACATGGGGGGCCAACGGCAGAGATGTTAGGTTGATTTGGCTGCAATCAGTCCTTTTTCCGGCCCACCCTCTCTGGTGAGAATAGGTGACAGTATGCCATTGTGTAAGAAGAAAGGATAGGGGTGGGCACTTGGCTTTACTGAACCACTGTCAGGCATCAAGGAAAACACTTCTTGGCCTCCCCATTCAATTATTCTAAGCATCTGGGCCGGCCCCGTGGCTCACTCGGGAGAGTGCGGTGCTGACAACACCAAGTCAAGGGTTAAGATCCCCTTACCGGTCATCTTTAAAAAAAAAAAAAAAAAAAAATTATTCTAAGCATCACCAGGAAACTAACCAAAACACCCAACAAAAAAAAAGGAAAGGGGAGGTGGAGGTGGCAAAGAGAGCACGTCATTCCAGGCTGAAGCGCAGAGTGTGCACAAGCATGAAGGTGCAAAGCCACTGGGGGTTTAGGAAGGGCCTGAGCCGGGGGTGTGGCAGGAGATACAGCTGGAAAGATGGCAGTTGCCATGTTAAGACAGGGAGCTGTGTCGGAAAGATAGCAGTTGCCATGTTAAGACAGGGAGCTGTGTCTGAAACCAAGGGGTGAGGATGTAAGGAAACAATTCATGGCTTGGGGCTTCTGCTTTGAGAAGGATAATTAACTCCAATATTAAACAACATTCGTGTTGGGAGAATTTCCCAAGATGGCGAGGCACCATTACCCACCCTGATTTTTAATGTGGATATGAAACTAACCCCTAAAAAAAACCCCTCCAGAGTAGAGGCTTTCAAACCATCTTTAGGATTTTTCAAACTAGATTTTTCTCCCAGAACATCGTTACATAGAAAGCTGGTCACATTTGCAATGGAGCTGATCTGGTGATGCGGGCTCAGGAGGCCCCGATCCCATCCTCAGGGTCCTCTCTATGGAGCGCTACAACACCACAGGGTAGAGTTCAAAGACCACTGCTCTTGAGGACAAATTCCTTTTAAAAAGCAGCACAAGCCCCCTAACTGAGAGTTCCTTTTGCCTAAGAAGCCAAATGCTCCTATAGAGATGAACAGTTCCACTTCCTGTTGCCACATTTTTAACTATTTATTGAGTGAGGCTATAATAGACAGAATGGAAAACAACACAGATCCATGCTCTGCTACTGGGGTTTTGTTTTTTTTCTTCTTCTTGGCAACTTCTCAAACTATTAGGAGGTTATTTCACCACAAAGGAACACGGACTTTAAAGCCCCTGGACAGCTTCACAATGATGATAAAAAATAATAATTAAAAAAATAACAGACTGTAGAACTAGGACTGTTTATATGGAAATATCCCTTCCCTACCCCCATTATGTACAGAAAAGAACATACAAACAACATTGGATAGTTTTATATAAAACAAGCAAATACAAGAATCTGAAACTTTTCTCAAAGGCTGAGCAAGACATGAAGAATTTTTTAATGTCGCATTAAAAAAACATTAAATACACTATCACACACGTGGGGGGACCTGGGAGGAGGGAGGAAGAGCTGTCCCTGTACTCACGGAGCAGAGATTTGGCCTGTTGAAACGTCAGGTGAATTTAGCCACTGGATACTCAGGGCTTGCAGCTGAGAAAGCCCAGAACTTAATGGTTACAAAGAATACCAAGACCAATCAACACCTGTGAGTCGCAAAGCTGTTCAGGGCTTGGGCCACCAGAATGCACCCAGGAAATTGGGCCTCACAGTGTGCCTTCTGAAGCAGGCCAGATCCAGGAAGGCAGGAAGCATCCTCAGCTCTTTTCTCTTCTAAAACATGCCTTTTGTGATGGCCAGTCTTCCATGGACTAGGTGTCCTTTTCAGTTCCAGAGTCTCCTCTGTTAAGCTACAGAAAGTTACAGCTATAGACAGCTAGAGAAAATTGCTCCCATTGGTGTACCTTGGTCTATGAAGATTTTTCTCTCCCTTCTTCCTTTCCTTTCCAACCCCTCCCACCCCCTTCCCATTCTCTGCCCCACCCCCCTCCACACACTCACAAGCACACTTAACACACACACACTCCTCAAACCCTTAATACTTCTGTTACCTTTAGTTCATATACATGACCAATTCAGGACTGACCTTAAAACCAAAGCAACATTTTAATAGTCATGAGATCAAGAGGATTCCAGGGAAGGGAAGGAGATGGGAAGCTGAGAAAAACCCTCTTGTCCCTGTCTGGGAGCTTTTAGGACATTCATCTGCATGTGGCAAGGTCAGCACCTGGGCCAGCCCAAGGAGCATCTCAGCTGGCAGACCATGCGGCCCCTGGACCTTGCAAGCACATTTTCTGGACCCCACTCTGTACTGGAACCTCCCTTCTCAGGTGAGTCCAGCAGGGAGAGTTCTAGGTGGCCACTGGGAGGCAGCTTTGGTGAAGGGCATGGTCACCTCCGCCTGAGTTTGTCAGTAGCTCAACGCATGACCCTGGTATGAACAAATACCGGGTGACTGTGTCTGGCCACGTACCCTACCACCCACTAAACTGGGTGAATTATTGTTTCCACAGCTCACCTTGACTTCATACAGATAATTCCATGCGGGTTTCATACATATATATGTATATATATACTTTATATATATGTAAATGTGTATGTCCATATGTACACATATACATATATTCACACACACATACACACACATAGTATACACACACGTTTCTGCAGAAAGAAGTCCTGCCACAATTTGGCTTTTTTGGGACAGTGAAATTGACAGCACAGTTTCTTACTCCACCAATCCCAGAAAACCAAGAGTGGTGCTTTAAAAAATGCAATTCCAAAATCCTCTGCTTTTCTTCCTTTAAAAAAAAAAGGTTAACAAAACTTTTCTTCCAAAGTCGAGAGACTTATTAATTCCTTTTGATTGCACCTCTGCGAACGTGTAAAAAATCTTGAAGTAGACTAGAAAACGATGCCCCAATACAGCTGCATGTCACTGTTCCAATGTCACCACCTCCACAGCCTGGCCATCCACGGTGACCGTGCTGTCCGATATCCTGGTGGTCACGGGGGCCATGGCCACCTGCACTGGCCCATTGCCCTGGGCGAGGCTGGTTACCACAGTCTGGTACATGCTCACAGGGATCTGGACCAGGCCTGGGGAGACAAAGGGAAGACCATTGGTGGGGCTCGTGCTCAGTTCCCAGATGCTGGCTAGACAGGGGAATCCAGCTGTTGCCCTGCAGGGTATCACTGTCTGCCAGCCCCAGGTGACACTATACCCACTGTCCAGGCACAAATACATCTCTTTTCTCACCCCATTTTAATTTTTTTTTTAAACAGACTATCAGAAAATAACAGTTTGGAGAAATTGTGAAAACATGCCTCAGGGCAAGGCCTTCCCAACTTGCCAAAAGAAGACCCTGTCTGCCTCCACCTTTAGGAAGCACAGGCCCATCAGGTATGTGTTCCCACCTCTGCCACTCCTTCCCCAGCCATCCCCTCTGACTGCTTTCTTCCTCTAGAACAGTCCACCATTACTTTCCCTTAACATTCTACTACTCTGCTTTCGTCCACCCTCTTTCTGCCTATGCTCAAGTTTCCCTCAGCTTGAAAAGTAAAAACTTCTCCCTCTCCTATCCTATCTTCTGGCCACTGCCCCATCTATGTCTCTACCTTCAGAGTCGAGCTTATTTTTTAAAAAAAAGCCTAGGTCGTTGGTTTCCTGCATTTAAGATTTTATAGAGCAGTAAAATTTAAAAACATATTTTGGTGTCAACCGAAAAAAACCAAAACAAAAACTCAACTTTCTCCTAATATCACTATTATTTCAAAGTAGAAAAGATGGTTTAACATAAAGATATAATCTCAGAAAAGGGTAGTCCTTTCTAAAAAAGGAAAGTTGATAACTTTATATGATATATTTAAAAAAGGATTTCCAGTTAAATTAAAGCAGAATAAACGTACATAGCAATCTTCTCTTCGTTCTGGAACTGGAATTACAGGGAGTAAGGAAAAAAGGATATAAAATGAGAGATGCCAACATATTTTTGGAAGATGGAAAGCAAAGGTAAAGTGCTTCCAATTTACCAGAAGTGGAAGCCGCAACTGCTATGCCTGCAGAGAGCTCAGGCCATGAGGCCTGGCTACTGCAGAAGGGGATGGAAACAGGATTAGTGGAAAGTACATATTTAACTGCTTAGACCAGTACGTCCCCCTAACCCCAACACCCTGACACACAGACCTTTGCCAACAGGATGTCTGAGGTTTAGTGTGAGTTTCCCAGTGTACTGAGAAACTGACCTGGACAGGCCCAAAGAAAAGATCTATAGTGATATTTGGTGGGTGGGGAGGTGGGGAGACAATGGAAAATCTGGACTGCTGTCCTAATGCTAACCCCGAGAACTACAGGTCACCTTGCTCTGCCCCTGCACACCCTGACAATCAGTGCTTCAATGTCCCACTCTTAAGGAACACAGAGGTACACAGGAGCAGCAGAGACAATGTGGAGAGCAGAAGGAACAAAAACAAATGTGCCCAAACTCTTCCATCCTCAGAGAGAGAAGAGATTTGTACCGTAAAAATGGGATGCTATAAAAATGGAATATGAGAAAAATTTTTAATGAAAAATCCAATAGATGAAATACATTCAAAAGAAGATCAGAAGTCAAGGAAATCTTCTAGAGAGTAGAAAAGATTAAAAGGTGGAGAGTAGGAGAAAAAATATGACACTTAAGAGGTCCATCCTCTGATAAAAGACAATAGAAAAAATCAGCTACATAAGTAAGTTTCTAGAACTAAAAAAAAATATGAGTTTCAGATTGAAAAGGTCCACTTGATGCCCAGTGGAATAGATGATAGAGAGACCCAGACACCAAGACACACATCTTTGCAAATTTTTAGAACACCAGGGATAAAGCAAAGATCCTAAAAGTTTCCAGAAAGAAAAAAAAAAAGTCACATACAAAGACCAGGAATGAGAACAGTGTTTGACTTCTCAACAGCAAAATTAATAGCTAGAAGATGATGGAGCAGTGCCTTCAAGTGTCTGGGAGAAAATGCTTTCAGCCTAGAACTCTCCACTCAGCCCATGAAATGATACCATATCAATTAAGCATGAGGACAGGATAAAGACATCTTCAGATGTGTAAGGGCTCAAAAAACTGGCCACCCACGCACGCTTTCTCAGGAAGAGCTGAAGGATGTGCTCCACAGGAGCGAGAGAGAAAACTGAGAATGAAGCAGCCGTGGCTCTAGGGGACAGAGAGCACATTGTGGAGCACATTGTGGAAGGGTACTCTGGGGGAAGAGGAGGCGCCCAGGACAAGGGCTACGCGGCAAGTCTGAGAGCAGGACGGAGCCCTCGGGGGGGAAATGGCATGACCGTGTGGGAAAGAGTACAGAGAGAGGTTGTCCAGAGAAGAATTGGATAGAACTGGTGATCACTAGTTAAAAAGTAGAAGCCCCCCTCCACCCCACCCCACCCCCCAAAAGCAAGTATTAACTTGAAAATAAAAGTTGTACAAAAAGGGAAATGTAATCATAATAACTATAATACACTCATCTTGGCAGTGAACAACTTTTATGTGTTTATAACAATATAAACACAGATACTAAGTTATCCAAAATTTATGATAATGTCTCAACTCAAAAAATAATGATATAAGTCTAATATGTAGAGCAATAAGGATATGTACCAGAAAAAAGAGCAAAAATATTGCCTGTGGGGTACAGACTTTTTAAAAAAAAATCTTTTATTTCTCCTTTGGAGGGTCTGTGTGCTAATTTTAATTATAGTTTTAAGACACTGCCTTTTCCGCTTACAATCCAGTGCTCATAAAGTACAATGTTGGGGCTGGCCAGTTAGCACAGTTGGTTAGAGCACAGCCTTATAACACCAAGGTCATGGGTTCAGATCCCTGTGCTGGCCAGCCACCAAAAAAACAAAAAAATAAGAAATAAATGAAAAGCACTATTATTTCCTTTCCCTGCGCACATATTCCATAGTCAAGTACCGAGGATGCCCTGTAATCAAGTATAGCAGCTCCACTTTAAAACTGCCACAGAATTTGCTACAAATCTGAGTTCTTCGATCCCGCTGTGTGGAACCAACACTATTACATCCATCCTCCTGCTGGCTTAATCAGTGCTGGGCCCAGAGGTAGAATCACCAGATGGAGGTGCTCCATCACCAGGGAAGCCCCACTTTTAGTCTTTTTGACATTTAAACCATATGCTACTTTGACAAAAATAAAAATTAATTTTAAAAAGGAGTATCAAAATATTTTCCAATGGAAAAAAAATAAAACATAAAATGTTATTTTATAAAGTTAAATTGGATGTAGCTGTTTTCTAGGAGTAAGTTTTGCTAGTTTAGGGATAAGTATTTGATGATGCAACATGAAATGGGATTTGATGCTTTGTTTTGATGATAGTCACTTTTAAGAAATGTTGGCTCACCCCAGGGTGTAACAGAAACGGATGGCACGGCCAGCCCCCACACGCTTGAGATGCTGGGGCCTGAAAAGAGGAAGAGAGGGGCCAGCACACACTCGCACATGGGACTGGGAGGAGAGCAGCCTGAGGGGCCAGGCACTGGCTTCAGAAGGTTGTGGGGTTCAATTTCTTTCATCTAACCCTTGCAAATGGCTCTTAAATGTTTCTTTTTGGGCCGGCCTGTGGCTCACTCGGGAGAGTGCGGTGCTGATAGCACCAGGGCCACGGGTTCGGATCCGAACCCATGGCCTTGGTGTTATCAGCACCGCACTCTCCCATGTGAGCCATGGGCCAGCCCCTAAATGTTTCTAATCAATCCCTCTTTCAGTTCATCCCTCCCTGCCACCCAAATTATCTTTCCCTACCATGTTACTCCCCTAATTTCAGACTTTCAAATACCGTGATGTTAAAAAGCTTCTCAAAGCCTACAATAAAGTTCAAATGCTTTAACATGGTATTCAAGGCCTTGTATGATTTTACCTGGTCTATCTTTCCAGTCTCATTTCTCCTACTCTCTCATGGGTACCCTGTGCTCTGGGCGCACACCTGGACTACTCTCAGTTCCTCAGTACACTGGTCGCACTCCTTTGTCTGGGCCTTTGCTCAAGTTGTTCGCTACACAGAATTCTCTTACTCTCCACTCCTTCCCCTTTAAAATTTGGTTCAGTTGTCCCTCCTCTTGGAAGCTGCCCATCCCAGCCCCAGCCAATGCTCAGAGCAGTCTCCTCTGGATTCTCAGTAGGCACTGGGACAGTAGTGTATAATCTGGCTTGCATCAATTAATGTATGTATATAGGCCTTCCCACTTGACTGAGGATTCCTTCAAGGCCAAGCCTGGCTCTGGTTTATTTCATACTCCCCACAGTGTGAAGTACATGGTGTGCCACAGGATGGCATCAACATAGCCTGAAGGGCAACAGGACAAAGGAGTCTACTGCTGGTCTTAACCAGTGTGCAGCTGATTCCTATTCCCTATGGGGCCTATAGACTAATCATGGTCCTAGAGTATATGCAAAAACCATATGACCCCGTTAGTCCCCCACTTCATCCAGTGTACCATGATCATCATCACTTCTATATTCTACTATGGTCAAAACAGTCAAAGTTAATGAAGTAACCCAAAATGCGCAGTGGCAAAGCCAGAACACCTGTGTGATCTTCCAAAGAACCCACATGCTGGCAAAGAGCAACCAAAACCAGAAGCAAAGACCAGTCTCATTTCATTGCTCTTGCATCTGGGCTTGATTCAGTTCCAAAAGCTTCAAACTTGGGAACAAGTCAAATATTTTACAAATATAGTGACTACTGTGAGCAGGGAGAGCCTTTCTAATTAGGGCTGGGGTGGATAGAAACTTAAAGAATTGTCAAAATTAAATCTCTCTCACCCTGGCTTATGATGTGTTTGGGTTCCCTGTGATGTGGGTCCATGCTCAATACTGTTTTTAAAACAGTTTTTAGTATCATGGAGGATTTGCCCCAAAATAAAATGAAAAAGGTTCAAATTCAAAAATATATTGGCTGAAACTCCTATAACCAGAAAGATTTTTGGAACATACAAGCTGATCTTGTTGCTCTCCTTTATAATTCTTCAGGGGTTTCCAATGGCCAATGGGATGTTAAGTCCAAATCCCTCTGCAGGTATTCAAACCATTTACATCAGCCCCTCTTGTTCAGTTTACACAACAGTCGGGTGAACTATCTGACTGAGGTTCTCCAAACGTACGCCTGCATGCCTGCATCACACACCATTACTTCTGTCTGGAATGACTGTCCTTGGCTTGTTCCTTGAATGGGCTTCCTATTCCTTCTGTAACAGTCAGCTCCAGTCTCTCCCTTCCTCAGTCTTAGGTCTTCTTCTCCTGTGGTCCCACAGAACTTTGTACATGCCCCTATGGAGGCAATGGTCTTATTCATCATCACTATTTACATGTCTTGTCTCCAAGGAGACTGTACATTCCTTAAAGGAGAGACTGAGTTTCCATCTTTGAATCTCCAGCAGTCAGCAGGTCCTCAATATATGTTTTCTCATGAATGAAACCTCCCTCCTAGGATTTAACATGTGTCCCTTCTAGGGACTGGGTAATTATGGTGGGCGAGTCGCAGGATGATGAAGCTGTTTTAGAATGGCAGCTCCCAGCTCAGAAAAAAGCCATGTAAAATATACTACATTCAGGATTCATACAAATAAAAGCATCTTTTTTTTTTTTTTTTTAAAGATTCCGTATTAGTCAGGAAGGGGCAAATTTGGCCTTTACAACTGGGTGATGAAATGACCCCCACACAAAGCTATCTTGGGGTGAATTACTGGTGACAGTGACTATGCATCTTAAAGCTTTTCAGAGGGAAAAATTCTATAAACAGGGGTCATTCCATAACCTCAAATCCCAATTCCACTATTTTCTACATGCAGTTTCAGTCTACCTTCACCTTAAATAAATGCACTACCATCCCATTGTGGGGATTTTAAGATCTCTCTCTCTCTCTCTCTCTCTCTCTCTCTCTCTCTCTCTCTCTCATAAACACACACAGAGGCATTCTGACATGGGATTAGATTAAATCGCCTCATTCAGTCTACCTTCACCTTAAATAAATGCACTACCATCCCATTGTGGGGATTTTAAGATCTCCCTCTCTCTCTCTCTCTCTCTCTCATAAACACACACAGAGGCATTCTGACATGGGATTAGATTAAATCGCCTCAGTCTCTGACCTAGCAGCCTTTATGTCCATGGGAAGGGAAAGGGGGAGGGGACTGGAGGTCCCAGCAGGCACTAAGTCGGGCCGGCTGCCCTTGGAAGAGAGATGATTAAATGCTGAGGTACAGTAATCAGGCTGGGATTGTCCCTGCATCTGCTCAGCCTGCCCCTGATTAGCCCCAATCTAGAGGCACATGTTAATCCAAGCTTGTATTCTGGGTCATTTCAATTGATTAAGCAACAGAAGCCCTTCATGTTCTAGTTTAAGGGCTTGGAGTTCTCCTTTTCCCTTTTTAGAGAGACCCTGTACAATCCTAGCAATAAGACTCCCGTAACATTTGTATAGCACTTTTCAAAGCTCTCTCACTCCCACTGCATATCACTGGATTTCTGCTAATGCCCTGGAGAATTAAGCAGGGCAGGTGCTCTTCCCTTTCACAAATGAGAGGCAAGCTCCTTTGGCAGAACCCTGGGCTCATCATAAAGGCAAAAACTTATAACATCCTGAAGATTTTATACCCCAATGTTTCAAAGCTACAAGAAACCTTAGAGTTTACTCAATTTAGAAAATCCAATTCTGTTTTTTTCTTTTTGCGGCTAGCCAGTATTGGGATCTGAACCCTTGACCTTTTGTTACAATACCATGCTCTAACCAACTGAGCTAACTGGCCGACCCCCACCTCCCACCTCTGTCTTTTTCTTTAAACTTAAAAGTAAACATTAAAAGTTTATTTTAAAAATATAAAAAGTAAGCACAGACCGAAAGAGACTGAGTGATTTTTTTCCCCCAAAATGACCGAGTTTATGGTCAAGCCAGGTGCCTGGGCTTTCGAGCTGGCAGTCTTTTCATGCCCCAGAATGCCCTTAACACCTAACACTAGGGCCAGCAGGGACCCAGAAGGGAGAGGATTATCTTCTTCGGGCTCACTGCTGCCTCTCTTCTGGGGCTTCATGGTCTAAGATTTACAAAACTGGCCGAAATGGAAAAAGAGGTCAAACATGACTCAGAAACTTCATATCCTAGCACAAGGATTTCCATGTCGAATAGCAGTCAGACCAAAATCCCTGCTGGTTCCAGGACCACATTTCTCTGTAAAGGACAGTAAGACCTGACCCTGCTCTCTCTCTCTCTCTATCTGTTCATTTATTTATAACAGTTGGGTAACATTCTTGAGCCCAAATGGTGAAACATACTCCTCGCAGTCTTCCCCTGCCTCAATAAATGGCAATTACATCCTTCCAGTTGCTCAGGCCAAAAACTCTGAAGTCATCCTTGACTTCATCAGCAAATCCTATCAACTCTCCCTTCAAATATAAACCCAGAATTCAACACTTCTGCTGCTGCCTCCCTGGACAAACACTCTTGCCTGGACTAAATTTTAGCTTCCTTTGTGATTATGCTGCTTCAGCCCTTGCCAGAGTAATCTTTTAAAACTTCCATACAAAGCAATGGATATGGGGGACATGCTCTGAAAATTCAGATTCCCAGGCTGGGCCAGTTCTGCACACAACTCACATGCTCTGCACCCAACATCCTTCTTCCCTTCAAGTTCAATGTCCTTCTGCGGGGCCCACAGGGAGACTGACAGCAAGGCAGATAGGCTTCTGTTTTGTCTGTTTGAAGGAGATGTCTATGCAGAATCTATTCTTAGAGGAGCTTGCTCCTCTCTTTAGGACAACCATTCCTCACAAGGTGTTAATCAGTCTCTTTAAGATTTAACCTCTTAGGAAAACCTATATTTTAACAGGTATTTAATTTTTAAAAACTGGTAACACACAGAGGGCGAAGTAAAAAAAATACAAAAGGGTATATAGAGTGGAAAAAAGTAAATCCCCCTCCCTCCCAGTCACTCAGTAATCCTTCCTAAAGGTAACTACTCTGGTCAGCTTCTAGGGTGGCCTGTAGTCTACCCAAGACATTCTATGTGCGCGTGCATGTGTGTACTTTCCCCCCTCAAACAATGCATACTATACATATTCTTTTGCACCTTGTCTTTTGGAGATCTTTCCTTAAAAGTACAAAGAGAGCTGCCCTATCATTATTATGATTATGTTGGTGGCTGCATAGTATTCCACTGTATGGAGGTAACGTGAATTTGATTAACCAGTGCTCTGAATATTATACCTTGGGTTTCTAATCTTTTGCTATTATGCCAAAAATATTTGTAATTTCTCACATATGCAAATACACTGCATATCTGCAGGATAAATACTTAGGAGCACGATTTCCTGGTCAGAGGATATTTATATTTTAAAATTTGATAGGTACAGTAGTGAGGACTCTTAACTGTTCCCCAACCCCAATTCCTTTCAAGATTCAAAATAATCTATTTCTAGTAGTGGGATTTAAGATTTAAAGCATTATAAGTGATGGGGATATACATGTGGATAGGGGGTCATCTTTGAGCCTCTCAAATCATATCACATGGGTGGCAGATTATGATACCTACTCATAAGCTTGGCCTTGCCTTCTAAGATAAGTAACCATTTATTCATGTTAAGGGGTTTGGTTCTGTGCTCTGCAAAATGAGGTCTTACAGTGGTCTCTCTCAGATGGTCATCTACAGATGGTAGCACCAAGGGAGCATTGTGGTAGACCACGGGCATCAGTGAGAGTAACTTTAAGGATTAGGGTCACAGCTTTGCACACTCTGGATTTATCACTCATGAGCTGATCTACTCTATTTCCTGACCTCTCCTGGAGTTTCATCACTTGACTGCTGTATAGTGAAGTTTACACACACACACACACACACACACACACACACACACACTTATACACACACGTGTGTATGTATATATATAAATAAAATTTATTTATTTGCAGGTATTTTTTTCCCAAGACTAACTTCTTTCAGTATTCTGAGATTTGATAAATAAGTCTATATATCACAGATAGCTAAATCTTGAAATACTGTTTAACAAAAGCCATCCCATCCCATCAAAAAAATTACTTTTGATGGCTATCAGGAAACTAAAGTCCAAATAGCTAATAGTTGAGGAAGTTTACATCAGCTTTTCCCACAAATACCCTACATTATCCCTTCATTACAACCATATTCATCTCCTCAATGTACCCTGAACGACACACGTTACTTGCTCAGGTAGATCTCTCTGCCTAGAATTGTTCTCTGCCAATCTGAGTCCTGTTCTTCCAATAGCTTCCATGTCCTTCATGGGGTTACCTCAGATGCAACGGCCCATCAGATTCTCTCCCTCCTGTGATTTTATTGCCTCCACCATTCATTTGGCACCAGGTCTGTGATGACTTGTTTCCAAGTAGTTATTGCTTTTCTCTCTATAACTCTGCTTACTTAAATTGTTGGCAGGACCAACAATTGAGCAACTTGAACACAGTAGGTGCTCAGTAATTAAATATAACATGATAATATAATCATATTCCTCATGATTTTCAGAAACTTGATTACAGTCCGTTTAAGCCTTTCCCTCTGCAGACTAAAGAGCTCTGAAGCCTTTTACTCTGCTTCAGAATAAAGTCAGATTTTCTATAGAACAACATTCTTAAGGTGCTGTAGCCAAATGCTGTATAGTAGTTCATTTTATATGAGGGTAAAATAGGCTGTTCCATTACCATTAAAGGTTTCCTAGTCAGAAAGAACTAGATGTGAATCCTGGTTCTGCCATTTAATGGCTTGTGAGCTTTAGTTTCCTCATATGTAAAATGGAAATCATTAATCTCACAGGGCTGTTGGATTAGATGTGCTGACATGAGTTAGTCTGGTACAGCGCCTTGCACATACCAGGTATACAATAAATGTCTGCTGCTTTTCAAAGATGACTTTGAATAAGAGGTTTGACGAAGTCTGGTTGGGCTCACAGATGTTAGACTAAAGCTCTCAGGAAACAGAAAGGAAAGCGGAGACAGCAAAGATCTCCTTTCAGCAGCGATTTGCTCCTGCCAGGAAGCACATCATTTGCTAAAGGACTTCAAAGATGTAAAGATTAGAGATAAAAGCCATGAAATCAGGGCAGATGGACTGGCAGGCAACTTCCCTTCCGAAACACAGTGATGGTCAGAAGTGGCAGTAGACCTGCACTGTGATGTAGACAAAATAGCTGCCAACCTCGTGTATTGATAAATAAACAATCCAGGCCAACCCAATGATCAATATTAAGAATGTTAAAAATATGATCAGGGACAGTATAATATGATGTCGTCACTCTGATAAATTTTTAAAGTCCTCCCAAAACGAAGAGAAGAGGCTTGAACCAAGCAGAGCACAGGGTTGCAGCTCTGGTCAATTACTCAGCACCACAGCCTGCCTGCCCTCCCCCACCCACGACATGATAGAGCTGGACAGACAGCCTGACGAAGAATGGGCCTTTCATTTGCCCTCACAATCTGGAAAACCTTTGGGAATTGTTGTTTGCTGTAACTGAATCTTTCAGCCTACAGGCCTTCCAAGTTGGTCATGGAAATATCTTTACTTGGGAGAAAAATATTTATAGTTGTGGGAGAAATAGAGAGAGCTAAACAAATAATAAACACAACAGTTGGTGGAAGAGAAATAATTTTTAACACCCAAAGGAAAATTTACAATGTAATGCCTTCTGTAATTTATGGACATGAAAGCTAACTATATATATCAAGAAAATATTGGCTTAAATTGGGAACCAGAAGACCATGAATGGAAAGGACAGGAATAAATAAGTAGGAAACAAAACCATGTATTACATCAGTTAAGAAACTTCTGAAGTTTTTAAAGAGCCATCAAGGGTACCTACAGGTGTTTCTAGGGGTGACAGGCAAGAGGGTCCTTTAAAAATCTTTTGTTTGCAGGCCTGGAAAAAAGTTTATACCAGTGGCTGACGTCTAAAGAAAGCCACTATTACATGAAGAAAAATAGGCATGGTATGTACTGGTACAGAAGTAGAAGAAGATAAAAGGAAATCAGGTAAAGAAGCTAGTCCAGTAGGCAGGCAGCAGATAGAGAGGCTGAGAATAAGAAAAAGGATCAGATGGAAAGAGTACAGATCCAAGGCAAGCAAAGGAAGGTCTTGAAAAGAACGTCAACGTAACATCAAACAAAAAAGGACAGCCAGGTAACCCTCATGATAGGAAGGCAAGGGGGAAAGAGAGAGAAATCTGTGGCTTCTCTCCCAGTGATTCTGTTATATTAGCTGTTTCTGGGACATTTAATCACCCTTTTCCGTGTTTTCTAAGGCCAAGGCTTTTGGGTGTATTTGGGGGATTTATGGATTAAAATATGTCTTACATCTGGCAAGTACTGCATATTCTCATGAGGCCAAGAGCAGCCTCACAGGTGCCTTGGTACACTGGATGTGTTTTCTCCTCTCTTGCTAGACAATCTCAAGACTCACTTAGAAAAATTGCTTTCTGGAATAACGTTTATAGCAGTGACAGTGACTCTGTCTGGTTGAGACAGTGTCACTCTGTCCTTTGCCTGGTTTTGCAGGACACCAGGAAACTCCTCATGCTCCTTACCCCACAAGCCAAATGTTAAAGTTGAATTCATTTTTATTAGTAAATGTATCTCAAAATATTTTGGAGATATCATTTCACAATTTCCTCTTGATATTATTGGAGATATCCAGGAACATTATGAAATCAGGGTTTTGGCATGAGTATTCAGAATCACTATGATTTATTATCCTGGAGATTGAGCTCCCAATGTGGGATGAATAAGTTTACTCCAAGGCCTGCTGACCTAACCAATAAGGCTTTAAACTGAAAATGGCAGGAGAGAAGTTTCCTCTAATGTTTATGCAATATGCATGTGCTTGGGACTATATCTGATGCAATTGTACAGAGAAGGGCAGGGGGTACCCAATAAATTCCCAGAAGAAATCACTGGGAAGAAGGGTGGGAACACTCAAGGTCTCCAAAGTCTACGTACCAGCAGATAACACATGGGCAATGTGTAAAGTGACCCAATATTTTAAAACAGAAAATAGAGCCGAGATGACAGCAACCTCAGAAGAAAGTCACCAAGCTAAGAGTTCACGATAGTCAGGTGAGAAATGAATAGTAGGCCCAATCAGGAGTTACCCACAGTTAGGAATGGAGATTTACTTATTTTTCTGTTATAATTATTTTCAAACTTTTTATTATGGACCATTTCAAATCAGCACAAAAGGAGAGAGAACAGTATGATGGACTCCCATGTGCCCATCATGCAGCCCCTGCCTCTTCTGTCTGAACAGGAATAGACCAAGACAAGGAAGCTTCCACATATGTGCTCTTGACTTTTCAACCCCTCACTCGAGCATAATCATTTAGAAAAAAACAAAACTAAACTAAAACTTCCTAAGACTACATCAAGGGCAGAATTAAATTTGCTTTAGGCAGTGAGATACCTGAAGACAGCAGATTGGAAAGAGGAAATAAACTGATAGGTATGGGATTTGATAATCAAATAGAAATCTGTCCCAATAAACTCTATCTTGATCAAGTATCTGTCCTGACTTTCCTATCTGAACTGTACTTAGCATAGCTAAATTGTTAATGGGGACAAGTTCTTTATAAAAGAATCCCAGAAAATACATGGAAAAGGAATGATAACACTAGAAAAATCAGATCATCAGTGGTTACTAAAACTATTAGGTGACCAGATGAGGAGGCTGTACAGTAGAGGAATCACACCATCCACATAGAAAGCAGCACCTGGAATGGCAGGCTCTCAGAGATACTCTACCCTCAAGCTGCTTCCTTCTTTTCCCACCTGCGGCCTTCTCAGTCAGGATCCACTTGCAACCTGACAATAACAGAGAATTGTTAAAAAGCAACAGGCAAGATGGGCCACCAGAACTGCTGCAGCTCTTCAGCTTCCCACGCACACCCCAGTCCCAGCGGACACAGTATCTCTGATGTCCACCTGTGGAGGGTTTTACAAATCCTTTGATAAGCATGCCAGCACACTGAGTGCTAATGGTACTCATGTTTATAACAGCATATCTTATAGTCAGTTCTTAGTTGAGCTGAAGGTCATTTCCCCCATACTTCCCCGTCTAAACTGGAATTTATGACGCAGTTTTCTTGTAGCAGACTTACCTTCCTAATTATGTCTTCCTTAAGCTAATATGAAAACTAATTTGTATTCCCTAAGTACCCAGCAGCTGGGCGGGGGGTGGAGGAGATGGTCCAGGCTTACACTGGCTTGCTCAGAGAAACTGTGCAAGCATTTAAAATGTGTGATGAGAGGGGCCGGCCCGTGGCTCACTTGGGAATACACTGGCTTGCTCAGAGAAACTGTGCAAGCATTTAAAATGTGTGATGAGAGGGGCCGGCCTGTGGCTCACTTGGGAAAGTGCAGTGCTGATAACACCAAGGCCACGGGTTTGGATCCTATATAGGGATGGCCGGTTTGCTCACTGGCTGAGCGTGGTGCTGACAACACCAAGTCAAGGGTTAAGATCCCCTTACCGGTCATCTTTTGAAAAAAAAAAAAAAAAAAATGTGTGATGAGTAATCTGCATGACAGATAATCTGTATGTGACATCTAAGAGTTGACTATATTTACCATTTATAAAACCAACAGGCCTCCTCTGTCTCTTAGGGTTGTTATGAGGATAAATAACATTACATTTACATGATTTAAATCTTGAGAAAAAATACACTGTCTAAATTTGAGGTAGAATTGTTATTTCACATGGGCTTTCTCCCAGGATTCAAATCACTATGAAGTAACTACTAGAGGCAGACAAAGGAAGCAAGATTAAGGGCCCTCTCCTTGGTCCTAAGAGTTGCTGGGAACAGAAGGTGCGAGCAGCCCAGTGGTCCACTCCCAGGAGTGTTGCCCACACAATGAACAACTTATATACACACTCTTGGCCACTGAGTGTTCACATGCCCTTTTGTTAGTCAGAGGCTCTGTTTAATGAGAAAAGAACTTTCCAGTCTAACAGCAGGGCCATGAACGATTAAGGAAGAAAAGGCCAGGGAGAAGGTCAACTGAAAGTGGACATTCCTAAAATTAAATTCTTTTCTCACTGGCTATAATTCAATATTTTTTGTGAGGGACAGGGGTGGGGAAAGGACATGAGATTCTTGGAGAAAAAAATTTAAAAAGGTGAAAAGATAAAGAAAACAATCTAGGTAACATGGCTAGAAGAAGTTGTTCCAGAAACATTCAGGTAAATTTCTTTTTCCTCTTCCAATAAGACTGAAATAGAAGCTCCAAGGCTTCCTTAAGCAGTCAAGACATTTCAAAAGGTTCAAACCAATCTTTAAAACGGTGATGTCCATGAGAACTTCCTGTGACAATGGACATGTTCTATTTGTGTGCTGTTCAACATGGTGGCTACAGAGCACTTGAAATGTGGCCAGTGTGACTGAGGAACTGAATTTTTAATTTAATTTTAATTAATTTAAATTTAAATAGACCACAGCTCTAAAACCTTTCCAGAGTTTCCAGTGTGCCAACTCCATATCATAAACGTTCATTGGTCAGAAACACACACACACACACACACACACACACACACACACACACACACACACACGCACACGCTGTACGACACTATAAGAGGTGCCTTTGTTTAGACAGAAACTCAATATGAAATTGGGTGCTTTGTATTCACCTAAAATATATTTTCCTGGCATCTCCCTTACTTATATCACAGGTGCTTTCCTTTACTGCCCTACACCATCAACTTATTTTAACACCCTCCAGCCCCCTAGACCCCTAGTGAGAAACTCTATCAGCATTTGAAAACAAGGCAGTGTAGATATATATTATAGTGCTCCAAGCAATAAGGAGAGGCCAGTCAGAAGAATTGCTGGACGCCTCTTTAGTGAGCCAATCTGATAGTATGGTGTCTGTAGTCTCAGAGCAGTGTCTCAGTTTCCATATTTAGACACTTGCAAAGATTCTCATATCCAATTGTTGGCTGTACAACAGCAAAGATTTTTTTTTATCTATTTCATTTCTAAAACCCTATTTAGGCTCTGAAAATCTCTAAATTGAGGTCTTTCTAATAATGAAGATTTGGGGTAATTATAATGTCACAGGCAATTGTGCTGACAAAGCAAAACCTGTATGTCTCCTTGCTGGGCCTTTGCTCAGTCTGACCAACAGGAGGAGAAAAGAGGCTTTGTCAGGAGCAGATGTGCAGTGGGAGGCCCCAGGAAAGCAGATCTGTTGAATAAAGCAGGTGCCACTTAGACATTCACTTTATTGACTCCAACTGCAACCTCCCCTTCATTTGATATCCTGCTCTTGGCAGGAGGATGGAGAGAGAGCATCACACAAAAAGGAAGCATGTTTGTCCTGCTCAGATTACTGTTTCGGCAAGGCTTCTGCTGCTGGGTTCTGCACATTTGCTCTTTATTAAGCAAATATCAGAACTAGGCACTGGAAAGTGATTCCCTGTATTTACACAGGTAACCTGAGAGCCAGAGAGGGCCCCAAACCATCCTAGCTGCGATATGCAAGCTATTAGAGTTAATAACAGTGTGCTTACATTCCTTCAAAATCCTAATGAGAGCATAAATAAAAAGAGGAAAGTACCCTTTACCCAAGAACCTTAAAAACTTTATTCTGTAAGAATTTTTCTTGTTATGATAGTCCAGTTTCTGGGTGAAGTGATTAATGCCTTGCTTACATGTTCAATTAAAACCCATTTTTCATCCATGTATTGAATAGAAATAATTCCAATTAAATTTGTCCAATTATGCTTCTGGATTTGGTATGCCCCACCCCGCAAAAAAAAAAAAAAATCCCTTTGCAGAATATTGCCTGCAATGACAAGCACCAAGATTCTGTCTTGGTTACAAGGAGGTATAAAACCAGAATCTGTCTTTTGCACACAAAGCCTCAGAAAGATCTGGGGACCTAAAGGGAAGAAGAATGAGATAAAGAAAGAAGTAACTTGGCCCTGAGGATACTGGGAATGGAGAAGAGACCATGGTTAGTGCTGTCCATCTGCCAAATGGCAGGAACCTTCTTAGGAATCTCTGCCCTGCAACCTTGCCATGAGTCCTCTGCCCAGAATGTTCCTGGCTCAGATTGGTGTCCTGTTCACAGAATGATGTGCCAGGCTCATCAAGCTTCCCCGCACTGAAAATACCTGACACAGTCAGACCAAAGAGCAGATGAAGGTAAGCCAGCCTGGCTTGACAACATGTGCTGATTCCCTTTGGGGCCATGAGGAGCCAACTCTGGAGGCATCCAGCCTTTAACATGGAAAGCACCTAAAAGCTCCATGTGAGGGATATGGCCACAGCTTGGAATGGAGACCAACATCTAGTGGCCGAACATTTTACTGTAAAGGCCCTCTATGCCCACTTTTGTACCACCATCTTTAAGCCATCAAGTAGCAGAGCCTAGATTAGCAATTCCTGGTATATAAATGCTGAATGCCTGAGGACACACCAGTTTATAATGGTAGAGGGATGATGACACAGCCCCTCTGGACTTGCAGACTCTGCAAAGAGGAAGATGGGCCTACACCCACAATGAGGAACAGGAGACACTTTCACAAGGCAGTGCTGCTCCTTCTGAAAGTGTTGAAAGCTCAGCATTTTTGTAGGAGGCAAAGAAAAGCACCAAAGAACCCTGCCAACTAGAAACCCCTCTAGCTGTGGGGGCTATGTCTGCAGACCAACAGGAAAGGCCTCATAATTCAGTGGAACTGAATCTCAGTATGCCTGAGGGATACAATGTACTTCCATCAGTAATAGAGGCTTCCTGAAGTAAGGGATTCTCAAAGGGATCCTCCTGTGAGACTTGCTACTTCCTCCTCACAAATGGAGGCTTGCTGGCCCAGGTCCTAAGAAAATGTCCTGGAAGTACTAAGAATGAGCCTCCTAAAGATTAATTCCCTTCCAAGTCAGTGTGAGTGTTTAATAATGACAATGGTAAAAATAATAATAATTAACAATAATAGTAATAGTAGTAGTAGTCAACAGTTATTGCGTGCTCATGATGCCCCAGACACTAAAGAAAGTAGACTAAATAGTCTCTGCTGCCTCTAAAGTTAGTGCCATCAATACATCTCCCTGGATGGGGGAGATTGGGGAGTCAGGAAAACTGCCACCTCCTTCCAAGAGCTATTCTGGAAGGCATTTTAAACTTCAGGAGGTCATTATGAAGGGAGTAAGGAAGGAGGACAAGCTTCAGGAGTGAAGAATCACTACCATGCTGTCCCTTTCCTCCTTCAATGATATGAAAAGGGATGGATGGGTAGGTAACACACACACAGGGCAGAGAACTGTACACCTCCTTGTGTACTCTAAAATCAAAAGCCCCGTTATACATCTCCATATTCCCATTTCTCAGCAGCAGCCATGTTTCACTGTGAAATCTAGAATTCATCCAATAGTAATGGCTCCTTTCAGCCTTGTGGCCCACCAGGCTTTGGATATATTTGATCCTTTTGGGGGCCACTATAAATCAATGAGTTAGGAATCTAAGTGGAAATATGCAAGTGGCCTGGGTCCTAACAAACAGACTAGGGAGTGAGTCTAGGTGTTGCCACTGCCTCCTGCCTCAGGTTTTCCTGCTCAGGACTCTGCAGTACATAAAGACAGGCCAGTCCCAGCAACCCTTCTGCCTTGCTGTTTACTGCAGGTAAATCTGCAGCCACATGGTTTTTTTTGTTTTTTGTTTTTGTTGTTGTTTTTAAAGCAAAGCCATGTTGTCTATGAGCTGAGAAGATTATTGGGAGAGAAAGCTCAGGAAGTATTCCTGTTGTCCTCCCTTGTGCAGAGGGGGCACAACTGCCAGAAGATGGCCACAGTATTTCTGCTATAGCCTTTAGATCAGCACCATCCAATACAATTTTCTGCAATGATGGAAATGGTCTGCATCTGCACAATCTATTATAGTGGCCACTAGGTACATGTGCCTATTTAAATTTAAATGTGAATAAGTTATACTTAAATTAAAAATCAGTACCTCAAGCCACATGTGACTATTCAGCACTTGGAATATGATTAATGTGACTGGATAACTGCCTTTTAAGTTTAGTTTTAATTAATTTGTATTTAAATCCACATGGTCATATGTAGCTAATAACTACCATATTGGACAGTGAAGCTTTAGATCTTAGGTTTTGATACCATGTATTTATTTGCCTCTGGTAAAACTTATCATGACTCTTTGACTTCTAAAGTAAGTAAAATATGGCTATCATCATTCCTTAAAACACTCCTGCAAAACAGTCACCAGATCAAGTACCAGTTTAATAAGACGAATAATAAAGACCATGATTTCCATTTGTTTTATACCTTCTTTTCTTCCTAGATGGGTAGTTAGCAAGAGGCAGTGAAGAGAGAGAAGGGAGCTCACATTGGGCAGTAGAAAGAGATCTGGGTTTGATTTCTATTTGATAAAAATAGTTTCACCATTTATTAGCTGACTGACTCTGGCAAGTTCCAGCTTAAGCTGCCTCTTCGAAACAGAGCTTGTAAGATCTGTTCTACACACCTTACACCCAGTGAAGGCAGAATAATGCAGAGAATGCTTAGTCATTTGCAAAGAGATGATGGCAGTGGTGGCAGCAGTAGCAGTAAAAAAAGAAAAGAATGGAGAAAGAAAGAAAAAAGATAAAGATCCTAAATAATTATGCTCAAAGTTTAATCGAAAGGCAAAAATCGAGCAAAACCGAAATGGTTATTTTCCTGGTATGACATCTACCAACATGTTTCCCAGAATGAAAACTGTTCATATTAAGAGAAAAGTTAGCTGGCTTAAGTGGCAAAAACCCTGTCTGCATAGAACGCCTGTTTCCCAGAGGGGCACATGGGGGATGCTGAGAAGTATGGCTGTGCCCAGGTGCTGTACGCATTGCTGCAGCTCCCCAGCAAAGCAGCCAGCGCCCCTCTCAGCTCACACTGTTGGCCCTGCTACCCCCTCACTCCTCTTCTGAGCCACAGCTCACAGCTCTCCTCACCTTACTTACTACAAGAAGTAGCCTTTTCAGGTCTATGAGTATGCCCTCCCCTCCTCATTTAAGAAAAAAGATCTACGATTCCAAAGGGGAAACAGCTGTATTACAAATGAATCTTCATTTGTTTTTTCTTGCAGACAGGCAATACCTCACTAAGTCTGACAAAGACCATACTACAAGTGCCTTCTTTCCTTTCCTTTCAAATCACCCTATCAACAAAGGGGTCAGTGGGAAAGAGGGCCATTTACCTTATGGGAACGTAGCCTAAAAACCCACAGGTTCCATACATGCTGCTCTTTGGGAACTGTCAGCATGGGAGGCTCCTATCTTGGGACTCACAGCTCACAGGAAACAGTTGCTCAGTGGCTGACTGCCTCAAGTCCTGGAGGCACTAAACTTACCATCTTTGGATTAAAAGTATGAATAGTATTATAGTATCATAGAGTACAACAGTGCTTTTTAAGTGATTATGCTTTACGGTGACTGTAAATGCACTCTTATAAGAAAACTTTATTACATTTATTTTTATAAACTCTAATTAAAATACTGAAGCAAAAGAGTGATTTAATGCACACTGGAATAGCACGTCAGCAATCTTTTTGATTAGCAACATTAACATATTTCCTAAATTAATTTAACATTTAAATCTCAGCTGATTCTTTTGAGAACAAATACATATGCTGATGTGTCCAGAGAATGAGGAACTCGGAAAAAGGTAGGATGAGAGATGTATTTCATAACATATAAAGAGGAGGACTGGCATTTTACCTGTTATTTTAATAGAAGAGCTGGGACAAAAGGACATGTAGTGAGTAATAACAGATGATGGTGGTTGTGACAACATGGAAAAAGTGAAAAAAGTTACCCTTCACGATGGAGGCTGAAATACAATGCAGTTGTTGAGACTGAAGAGAGACTGTGCCACTTTAGGAGTAAAAAAAGGCCACACTAACTACTACAAACCACGTACTGGAAGAGAACAGCACCCCTAGACCAAAAGTAGGAGCCCTGTTTAAAAAACACAACATATGACTTTGTATTTTCTTCGATCAAGTTTACAGAAAGGGCATCTGATCTATCCCCATTTTTCAATATCTACCTCTGGAGCATAAATCCTTCAACTGCCTAAGGCAAGCATTTCGATCCATCTTAAAAGACAGGAAAGCAGGGTCTAAAACAGTACTGTTGGGCCAGCCCGGCGGTGCACTCGGTAGAGTGCGGCGCTTGGGAGCGCGGCGGCGCTCCCGCTGAGGGTTCGGATCCCATATAGAGATGGGTCCGCTCACTGGTTGAGCACGGTGTGGGCACGACACCGAGGGTTGCAATCCCGTTACCGGTCAGTAAAAAAGACAAAAAGGAAAAAAATAATAATAATAAAATAAATAAATAAAACAGTACTGTTCACTCTGTACAATTTAATGTATTTGTGAGAAATGATGGAGAAGAAATTCACACTGATAATAATTTCATGTTTATGGTGTATCTTTGTGCCAGGCACTATGCTAAGCCCTTGACAGGAATATCTTGTTTAATGCTCACAACTACCTTATGAGTATAGAACTATCATTATGCTAATTTTAGCTAAGGCTTAGAGAGGTTAATTTGCTTGTCCAAGATCATAGAACTTGTTAGTGGTACAGCTTTTAGAGTATCCAGCTCCTGCAGATCTTCCCATCTTTCCTGCCCCTCTTTTTCATTTATTTATTTATTTTTTAAAATTGTACATTTTTATGGGGCACAGTTTGTTGTTTCAATACATGCAAATATTGTATAATGATCCAACAGGATAGTTAGCATATCTATCACCTAATCATCTAAACATTTATCATTTCTTTGTGTTTATAACATTCAAGATCCTCTTTTCTGGCTATCTTGAAATACACAATACAATATTATTAGCTATAGTCACCCTAGAGCTCCAGAACTTATTCTTCCTATCTACCCATAACTTTGTAACTTTGTACCCTTTTCCATCCTCTCCCTATTCCCTTGTCCCTCCTTTAACTCTCAGCACTACACTACAAAGTTAAATAACCCTCACCACCACTTTCTATGACAGAGGTTCTTAACTTTTTTTGTGTGGGGTGGAGGTGGTGAAGGGGTGGTGCTTCTGATCTAGTTATACATCTGATGAAAGGTATGGATCCCAGAAAACTGCAAATAATTTCACGTAGAATTTCTCAGTGTCCACAGACCCTATGTTTTTTACACACAAATAAAGTAGCTTTTCACAGAAAATTAAAACACACACATTGCCTCCTTATGATCCAGCTGAGCTTACCCCTTTGTAGTCAGTACCAAACAGGCCTTACAGCCATCCTGTCTCACTTGGGAGGCCTTGCCGAATAGAAATGTGTGTTCCAATCTCTCATGCAAGGGTCCCACCCCAGAATCCTGTGCTCTCTTATCTGAATCTCATGTTTGCTTTGCCCTTACCCATCTTCTCTGTTACCCCTCTTGTTAAAAAGATCAATGTTTAAGAAGATATTCTAATGAGCATAGTGAGATTAAATTCAACTGTGGAAACATATTTTTTCAAGTTTTTAATAAGGGCAAAGAAAAACAGGGATGTGAAAACATGAAGATAGTGTGAAGAAGATAGGAGAATTTTTTTTTCCTAAAGATACTTCTAAATTGACTTAATTTGGCAGTTGGAACGGGTAGTAAAATGTACTTTTCTTTTACAGTATAGCAATACTGTGTGAGGTCATTGAGTTTTAGGAAATTTTATGTTTAAAGGGGAGAACCTTAGTAACAAGACTTGCCAGGGCCAGGCCAGAACAAAGAGGGACATATTGCACTGAAGATAAATGAGAAGGGCTGCTTCTTCTTTAAGTGTAATGTTAATGCCCTGTAATCAGCTTTAATTTTTAAACAGCCCTCCAGTCCATTTCCCTCCACTCAGGGCATGAGGAAGGAGGGTTGAAACTCCAGGTCTTAACCAGGACAACATAGGCAAGTGGGTGGTTTCTGAATGTTCACTGTCGGATGACAGAAAGATGTACTCTCCAAACTCTCCAGGGGACACTGATCAAGGACTCTAGGCAGAGCCAAGGGGAAGGCCCAATGAGGAGCTGGAGAAACAAACTGGCCAGTGAACTTCCTTCTGACAGAAATTTCCCATACTCTTCAGCCCTACCACCTCAGCCTCTATTTCCCTAGGGACAGGTGAGAAAGCTGAAAGAGCTCTGGCATAAATTGAAGGGCAGCAGGGGGGCTTGGACAGAGGCCTCTAGGAGGGGAGGAAATAACTCTTCAGCTGAGTTTACTTACGCGCAGACCTGTGGCCTCCTCTAGTCTAGCAAAGGCAAAGATGAAGGCTGCTAATGAGCCTGGGAGTACTCAGCATCAGGAACCACCAGAGCATCCCTACAGCCATCAGGAACAGCCAGGCAGAGGAGTGCAGTAACTAAACTAGCTAAACTACAGCAAGTGGTCTCTGGAAGGGGTCACGGAAAGGCTTGAAGTTCCCAAACTTGTTTAACTTCGGGAGACAGTCATCACTCTGCATTTATGGAGTCCAGACAGGAACCCAGAGCTCACATCAACGAGAGGCAGCATAGCAGAGTGGTTTGGAAACAAATTGCCTGAATTCAAATTCCACCTCTGCCACTCTCCGGGTAAACCTGGTTATTAAACCTTTCTGTGTCTCAGTTTCCCTATATCTTAAATGGGGATAAGTGTTTACCTCATAGGATTATTGAGTTTTAAGTAAGTTAATGCATATATAACACTTAGCAGAATGCTTGCACATAGCAAGCATTATGTAAATGTTAAATAAATAAAATTAATGTAACAATGGGATTGAGAGAGCAAATGCAAGGTCGATAGCCAAGAAAAATGTTGACTATCTTAGCTCCATAAGTGGGGAGTGCCCCACTATCATCTTTAGTACAAAAAATGAAATCAAAGAAGTCAAAAAGAAAAAAGAGAGATTAAAATTTCGAAGTGCAAGAACTGAGCCTCCATAGAATTCTGCATAAACAGAATGGATAGCCATAATTTCTTAGTCTAGAAAGACATATCTGGTTTGGTCTTAGGAAAATGAGCACCAATCCAGAGACAAGGTCTCCTCCAGCAATAAAGTGTTTTATCATTCAGTTCATTGGCAAAGTATTCAGAACACTTGCTTCCCACCCCTGGTCTATCTCTATGATGATGAGCACTCCCTGTACCAGCCCCCCCACCCCCCAGCCCAGGGAAAGCTGGGGTAGGAGAAGAAAAAACCTAAATGAGTCAATTTTGTAACTTGTTTGTGGTTTTTCTAAAAGGATAAAAAATGGCTAAAATATTGCTATATTCTTCCAAGCAAACTTTAAAATTAGTGTAAAGTTCATTCTGCCAAAATATTCAGAATTTTGAGTGAATTTTTTTTTTCAAATTTAAAGATCAGCCTTTCACTAACTGCTAATAATAATACCACAATGGTAAAATATTATAGTACAAAGAACAGACCAAACAGATAAATGGAAATAGAAGTGCCCCCCCACAAGACCCTAGACAGTCTACCTAAGAATTCTGCATGTAATAACAATGACATTTCAAATCAGTGTAAAAGAATGAATTTCATCCTTTTGAATGGAATAAATGGTGCTGGAACAACTGGACTATGCAGGGAAAAAAATTAGTTTCGACTCCTACCTAATTCCTTACACCAAAATTAATTTGAGATATTTATGGTACTCAAAAATTCAGACCATATTAAAACCGGAAGAAAAATGGTTAGATATCTATCTAGTTTTGAGGGTGGAAAAGACCTATTCAACATAAAAGCAAAACAGAAGTAATTAAGAAAATAAAAATAAAAGTAATAGAAGTAAAATTAAAATAAACTGGGAAAAACTATTTGCAATATGCACAAAAAAGGAGTTATATCCTTAATACATGAAGAACTTCCAAATTAATAAGAAAAAATAATTTGGACAGAAAAATGGGCAAAATACATTAGCAAACAAATACTAAAACATACAAGTGTAGATAAACATTAAAAAAATGAAAACTAGGGCTGGCCCGGTGGTGCACTGGATAAGTGCGCCGCTTGGGAAGCACGGTGCTGCTCCCATTAGCAAACAAATACTAAAACATACAAGTGTAGATAAACATTAAAAAAATGAAAACTAGGGCCGGCCCGGTGGTGCACTGGATAAGTGCGCCGCTTGGGAAGCACGGTGCTGCTCCCACCCGAGGGTTCGGATCCCACATACAGACGGGTTCCCGCTCACTGGCTGAGTGAGGCGCGGGAGCAGCACCGAGGGTTGCAATCCCGTTGCCGGTCCCCGGTCCGGTACGGGGGCAACACTGAGGGTTGCGATCCGTTGCCGGACACGGAAAAAAAAAAAAAAAAAAAAAAAAAAAAAAAAAATGAAAACTATCACTAACAAAAAATGCAAATTAAACAAGATATAATTTACTGTCTACCAAATAGGCAAAAATATTTTAATTATGCTAATATCAAGTGCTGGTGAGGAGTAAAAAACAGGATCCCAGCAGCCCTGCTGGAGGTATAAGCAAGTATGAGCTAGATAGAGAGCAAATAGTCAAAGGTGTGGTTAAGATTTTGTACAAACAGTATTATTTTTATTGTAAAAAATTAATAACCTAAATTATCGACAACAGGGGATTGGTTAATCATGGACAATGATGAAATATTACCAAGCTTTAAAACAATCTTTTCAAAACGTATTTAATGACATGAAAATGATTAAGAAACTTCAAAATGAGTTACAGAATAGCATTGACATGATCCTATATAGGTTAAAAAAATTTTTTGTGTGTGACTGAGGGGAAAAGGCCATATTTAAAAAACCTAAGACATTAACATTATCTTGGGTGGGATTATAGATTATTTGTATATTCAGTACAAAAAAAAAAAGCCCCCAACAAATGCTATTTATTTATGTCCCCTTTTTTCTTTTGGCAACATGAGAAAGAGTGTCAGCTATTTTAGAAAATGTTGATACTTTCTTAGCAGCTCTGGTAAGAGGTTTGATTACTTATGCACTTCAGCTATCTGTTTCGTTTTCTCCCATCTAGATTTCAGGAATGAAAGATAGATGTATGAATCTGTGATAAGATCTCAGACATAAGAGTATTTTTGAGGTGGCTAAGTGTCAACAAAATTCTTATCTTTCATTATTTTGCTGCAACAGGAAGGAAGAGACAGTCTGTTGACCTGGCTGTCAGTGGGTGTGAGGCTAAAGGCACTCAACACAGAGCTTCTGAAGCCCAGTGTCAGCACCTGTATTCATTGGTCCTGGAGGCCATGAGTCCTGGAGCACAGGAGTTTCTGGGGCCCAGCAGAGAGGATGGTAGAGAAAGGGAAACAAATAGGCTAAAAATTTTTCAGATCTAAATAGGAGCACGTTGTCAGTACTATTTTGTAACTCATTCTACAGTATGTTAAGTTTTGTTTTGTTTTTTGCCTTTCCTAGCCTTGGCAATTCTACCTATGTCTCAGTGAAAAGGCACCTGTAAAAATCTTTAAATTGAACCAAACCATGAAACTCCATCCTAAGAGACCAAACAGTCGTAACTTAAAAAGACAGAGAACATGAACGAAATAATGATGGTAGTAGTTTCTTTACTGTTGGGTGGGGTAGGTATCCAGAAAAAAGAGAAGTCTTCAGGGTGCACAGGTGCAGGATGCAATGTCTTTGTCAGGTCTGCCTAGGTGACCCGGAATTTAAACTTCTGCCGTGGTCATTATCTTTAACTAGAAAACACCACCTTACAGGATATGGTGTCATATCCTTGCCCTGCCCCAGCCACTTCCCACTGGTTACTGTACTCTGTCAAGCTCCACATGCAGTGGTCCTCCATCCTCTTTTACTTATGCACATAGTAAAAGTATATAGCTAGTTCCATCCCACAAACTCTGTCTGCTTCAGGCCTGAAAAATTTCCAATATTTGCTCTTAGAAGAGCCATCTGCTGGTTGGGTTTTATTTAAACCATATACTGGAACCTGGGATGCATTTTTTCCCAGTAGCATCCATTTCCAAGTTAGTTCTATGCCAACAAATAGCACCTTGCTCTGCTGTCATAGTTCTATGCCAACAAATAGCACCTTGCTCTGCTGTCATCTGGTTCTTCCTGATAATAAAGTCTTCTGGATTAAAAACAAGCAAACAAACAAAAAAAAAAACTTCGTCTACTGGCATATCCCATAAGCCTGTCATTACAAAAGTTACAAACACTGACAATAGGGCACAGTCTGAAAGAATAATACAAAGAAAACCCCTAAAAGTCTAGCCAGATACCACATTAGCTACTTAAGTGGGAAAAATCTTGTTCCAGTCCCAGAGTAAATCCTATAGCATTCTGGGTAAAAACATTAGAAGAGAGAAGGAATATCAGAATTATTTGGATCATATCCAATACTAGATTGATTTTTCTGCATTCTCAAGGGTCAATAAGATGACTGACCTTTGCCTAAAATTGCTGGAATAAGGCACAATTTAATGATCAGATTTGATATAGAAAAGCTGCACTGAGAAAGGGATCACTCCAACTCCAAAGCCTAAGTTCAGCAAGTGTTGGCAGTCACAAACTGGAGATGGCCTGCAAAGGGGAACTACTGATTTTCAGGATGAAGACCAGAATTTTCTTTTATTGCAAATGCAGCCAACAACATAAAATCAACACCAACTGATTCACACAACCCAAGGCTACTCAAAAGGCAGTTTCCAATAATCAATAGTAGTGGGGGTGGTTCAACTTTATTATATGGCTGAACAGGTCTATTTGGCTGGAGACCTGAGGGTCTAAGACTTACTCATAAATTCATCCATCTGAAAAGGTGAGGCTGGTGTGGGGAGTCAGAACTATATAAAGCAGTCTGTTCTCTCCCAGACAAGTCAAGTTGACTAGAATGGATAATCCTACCAAACCCATACAGAGCAGTATTTTTAGCAGTTCCATAGTAAATAACAGCATCCACACCTCAGAAGAATGCCACATAGCCAGATATCCTACCTTCTGTTCAGGGTAGATTAGGACTCAGATGAGGAATAGAAAAAAGTAAGTGAACAGGGGTAGTATTCTAGCTATAGAGGGTGGTTTTCCTTAATTCCATCTATGTCCATTTTATGCTGAACATACATGGCTATAAAATGCCCTTAATCCTGCAGCATTCTGGCTAAGATCAACTCTATCTCTGTGTAGGTTAGTTCATGAAAGCCCCTAGCCCTACAGAAAAAGCAGGCTGTAGTTTCAGCATTGGTGTGTTTTTTTGGCTTTTTATAGAAAATGATTCTCAGAAACCACGATGGCTCTTTGCATTTCCTGTGTTATTCTTCTCTGGGGGGACAGAGTACTTCTTTCCTTCCACTTCCAAAACGGGACACAGCATCATGTCTTTCTTCAAAGACTTCTCCAACTAACAGTACATTCAGTTCTTAGGGACCTACCATTAAAAAAATGCCAGGAACGTTTCTTTTAGCCACTAATGTCATTAAGGAACTTTCTATGTTAGTTATCTGTCCTCTTTCCAGGACTTTAAAGCAATAATTTCCCAAAACCACACAGTACTTAATTTGTCTTGCTTACTTATATATATATATTTTAAATGTAAACAACAATCCTAGGGAGTCTCACAGAACAGGGTGGGTCCTTCTCTTGCCCCAGACTTCTGAGGCACTTCCCTGGGCAGCCCAAGTCTTGGCAACTGACTTCCAGAGCCTGCTGAAGGCGATGCAAAGAGCTGGGCTGGGGTTGTAAACTTTTGCCACCATACTTCTATGAACTTTAATCCCTTTTGTTTATTTGGGATTTCACTAATATTCAGGAAGTCTAAGAGCTGAGAAAGAAGGGCAGGGTGGTAACATGTTATTGGCTAAATCCAGAGGTCCTTGGTGAGACCACAATTAACAGGAAGCAGAACACAGTACCAGCCAGAAAAGCACCTTCATCACAGTGTGCTGCTGACCCTGTGGACAGGTGAGATGGTGGCGCCTTTCTTGAGATAGTCACATTCCACCCTATCATGATACACTCACCCATTGGAGGGTTTCTGTTGTAGTAAAAGACACTGACCTACCCTACCCAATGGGAGAGTAAAAGACAAAATGTACCCCAAAGCAAATTTTAAAATACCTCTCAAAATGTCTTGCCACAGCAAAATAATCATTTTTTGAATAAACAATTCAACTAGGTAGCCATTATCATTACTCAAGTCTCCTACAAGTGAAAGGAACCAGAGGTTCCTAGAATTTTCCTAGGCATCAGATGCTTACCAGTGAAGAAAAACTCAAACCAAGGCTCATTCTCTTTCTAAAGGGTTTGTTGCCAGTCATATCAGGAAAGTTTAAGTGGAAACAGGGAAGAAATTCAATAAAATATTTATGCTCTCTTACCATTAGCATCTTGGACTCCAGTAAGTGCTCCGACGGCTGCTGCGGTTTCCCCAGACAAGACAATCTGTCCCCCACCTTGTAAGGTGGCCTCAGCCAGGGTGGCAACAGCATGGGCAGCAGCTTCACTGCAGATACAGGAACAGGAGAGAGGGAGATGTGTAAGATGAATAAAGATATAGCACTGCAGCAAGACAAACCATCCTTTCAACTCCTTCCTTGCATCTCTTCACTGACTCCATGGTTGTGGGCCTACCAGCAAATATGTGATGCCAGTGCTAATGGACAGAGCCAGGAGTAACTTTAAAATGGTAATAATAAACAACTAAAGAAATTCCAAGTCTTACATATTTGTAAAGCTAATGCGAGAGTTCCTTTAAACCTAAGTAATGAGTGTTTGAGGACAGAAGACACTCATTATCAGTCTCTTCCTTATCAATATCAATTGAGTGCTTGCAGGCCATAGTGGAAGGTCTGATCCATATTGACAATGCAAAAGCCATTTTTGGTTGTCAATCACAGGTTTTCTTTTTCTCTTTTCTCTTTACAGTAACACAAGGCAGACCATGTGAGACTGTTCTTTACTAGCCAAGGACAGATGATAATGAGGAGTCAGCAACCTGGACTTGCTATTCAATTAATGTTAAATAATAACAATTTGGTTTATATCTGTGCTTTTCAAATACAAAGTAATTGACAGAAAAGTCTAACTCTTTCCTCACTGTATATGCAGGCAGGGCTAAAATGAAGACTTAAAATTTAAAATTATCACTATAAGCCCGAACTTCTTTGCTAATAACAATTTGGTTTATATCTGTGCTTTTCAAATACAAAGTAATTGACAGAAAAGTCTAACCCTTTCCTCACTGTATATGCAGGCAGGGCTAAAATGAAGACTTAAAATTTAAAATTATCACTATAAGCCCGAACTTCTTTGCTTCTATAAATACAATGAAATAATAAACCTTTCACTACAAAGTAAACACTCCATAGAACAGAAAGATGTTAACCATCTGTGAGCACTATTTTAGCAGTTTGTATCCTATTTTTCTTTCTTTTCCTTGCTATATACTTTTACTATGTGCATAAGTATCCATTTTTCTTGATTGTATGATGCTATAAACTATAAGATGTACTATTATTTTATGTGCCAGTAAGGAAGAAAAAAAATTCCTGACATTTACAATTGTAAGCTTATAATTTGCCATCCAAATTTCAGAGATGTTAAAATGTGAAAAAACAGATAAATTCAGTATTTCTCCTGGGAAAGTAACAGGTGCCAATCTGCAGTTACTGAGGGAATATCAACAGTGGGCAGGTGGTGTCATTTAGTTTAGCAGAGGTGGGCAAAGTGCTGGGTTTGACCCCCAAATAAGCCCGTTGATTCATCTTTGGTCTGAAACTGCAACTATGCCAGCCGTCTTGCAATCACAAGCTATAAGTGTGGAAGGGTGAGGGACGGAGATCATTCAGGGTAAACACATCATGACTGGGCAAAGCAACATGTACCAAACTCAATAGTGTCTCTTTCACCTAAGAAAGTCAGCAGACAAGGCAACAGACATGGTAATTCCCCCAGAGAAGACTTCTTGGTCATTGTAAGGATTCTAGGAAGCAGTAAAAGAAACTCAATGGACAGAAAAGTCTCATCAAATAGAAAAACTCTCCTCTTCTTATTAACTTGCCTTGCTTAAGCATAAAAGAATTTAAAATCTCATACAGAGATAAGTTATTTCCTTCTAATCTTCAACACAAGTTTAAACAGATAATCAAGATCATACTGTACATACAATTAAAAAAATTTTTTTTTTAATTTTTAATGTTTTTATTTTTTGGTGGCTGGCCAGTACAGAGATCCAAACCATGACCCTGGCATTAAAAGGCTGCACTGTAACCAACTGAGATAACCAGCCAGCTAAAAAATTTTTATTGTGGTAAAATACACAACATAAAAATGGTTAAGATGGTAAATTTTAAGTACATAGTTCAGTGATATTAAATACATTCACAATGTCATGCAAACTTTACCAATCATCTCTGTAACTTTTTTTTACCTTGTAAAACTGAAACTCTGCTCCCATTAAACAATAACTTCCTATTCCCCCCCTCTCCCTGGTCCCTGGCAACCACCATTTTACTTTTTGTCTCCATGATTTTGACTACTTTAACTGCCTCAAATAAGTGGAATCATACAGTATTTGTCTTTTTATTTATGATTAGCTTCAACTTAGAATGTTCTCAAGGTTTATCTATGTTGAAGCATTTGTCAGAATTTCCTTCCTTTTTTAATGCTGAATAATATTCCATTGTATGTATATAACACATTTTGCTTATCCACTCATCCAAGTGTTCATGGTCACTTGGGTTGCTTCCATGTTTTAGCTGCTGTGAATAATGCTCTATTGATATGGTTGTATAAATATTTCTTCAAGATCCTGATTTCAGTTGTTTTGGGTAAGTACTCAGAAGTGGATTGGTATATCATATGGTAATTCTATTTTTAATTTTTTGAGGAAACATTATAGTGTTTTCCACAGTGGCTGTACCATTTTACATTCCCACCAACAGTGCACAAGGGTTCTAATTTCTCCACATCCTTGCCAACACTTGTTATTTTCTGGGGGTTTTTTTTGTTTGTTTGTTTTTGGGGTTTTTTTGCAGCTGGCCAGTATAGGAATTGAAGCCTGGATATTTTCTGTTTTTTGGATAGAAGCCATCCTAATGGGGATGAGGTGGTATCTCACTGTACTTTTTGATTTTCATTTGTCTAATGATTAGTGACATTGCGCATCTCTTCATGGGCTTATGGCCATTTGTATATCTTTGGAGATATATCTATTCAAGTCCTTTGCTCAATTTTTTTCTTTGCCCATTTTTGTAGGGAGTTGTTTTATTGTTGTTGAGTTTTAGGAGTTCTCTATATATTCTGGTTATCCATATATGATTTGCAAGTATTTTCTCCCTTTCTGTAGGTTGCTTTTTTTTTTTTCAAAAGATGACCGGTAAGGGGATCTTAACCCTTGCCTTGGTGTTACTAGCACCGCACTCTCCTGAGTGAGCCACGGGCCGGCCCCATGTAGGTTGCTTTTTTATGCACAGATTTTCTGTTGATAGTGTCTTTTATCGCAAAAATTTTCATGAAGTCCAATTTGTGTATTTTTTTGTTGTTGCTCTGCCTTTGGTGTCATATCCAAGAAATCATTACCAAATCCAACGTTGTGAAGTTTTGTCCTACATTTTCTTCTACGAGTTTTATAGTTTTAGGTCTTACATTTAGGTCTTTGATTCATTTGAGTTAATTTTTGTATATGGTGCTAGGTAAAGGTCCGACTTCATTATTTTGCATACGGATATCCAGTTTTCCCAGCACCATTTGTGAAAAGACTGTCCTTTTCCAATTGAATGCTCTTGGTATCCTTGGCCAAAATCATCTGACCATATATTTGAAGGTTTATTTCTGGGCTCTCAATTTTACTCTATATGTCTGTCTTTAAGCCATACTGTTTTGATTACTTGTGCCTTTATAGTAAGCTTTGAAATCAGAAGTGTGAGTCCTCCACCTTTATTCTTTTTCAAGATTGTTTCAGCTATTCAGGGATCCTTGAGATTCAATTTAAGTTTTAGTATGAACTTTTCTACTTCTGGAAAAGATGTCACTGGGATTTTGATAGGTATTGAACTGAATCTGTAGATTGCTTTGGGTAGTACTGACATCTTAATAATATTAACTGTGGGGGACAAATTCAAACCATAGCAGCATCTGTAATGTGAACTCAGAGCCAAAGGGGACTCCTGATGTGGAATTACTACTAAGACTATTCTTTACATTTTTCTAATAGATTTTAACGATGTTTCAGTCAACAATGAACTGCATATAAGATGGTGGCTGGAGTAATAGCCTATACCATACAGCCTAGGTGTGTAATAGGCTGTGCCATCTAGATTGCTGTAAATACACTCTATAATGTTTCCACAATGATACAATCACCCAATGATGCATTTCTCAGAAAATATCCCCATCATTAAACAACACATAACTGTTATTTATTAGAGATAGTATAATGAATGATTACTTGGTGCATAGGTCCACAATTTTTAATACTTTCTAAGAAACTTGTGTCAATAAATAATACTCCAGCCAATTTTACAGATATCACTGATTAGTGATAAAAATATTTACACTCTGACATGAGACTTTATGTAAAGTGGAAAAGTATATTCTTTGGGAAAAACTGCAGCTGTGTGGTATTCTTTTTTTTTTTAAAAGATGACCGGTAAGGGGATCTCAACCCTTGGCTTGGTGTTGTCAGCACCATGCTCAGCCAGTGAGCAAACCGGCCATCCCTATATGGGATCCGAACCCGCGGCCTTGGTGTTATCAGCACCGCATTCTACCGAGTGAGCCACGGGCCGGCCCAGCTGTGTGGTATTCTGAAGAAGGAAGCTGATATATCAGAACAGTTTATATGGAAATAAGATATTTGTAGCTTACCTCAGTGACTACTCATTCCTTACAATTTTGTCACAATTTACAATAACCTTATCTCAATGACCATATCAAAGGTAACATCCTGCCACTCTTATACACACAGGACACATGCTTGTAGTGTGAGTTTCCTAGGCAAGAAAGGACAGCTCCCCAAGCCTTGACATAGGATGTACCTGCATGATCACACCATTTTATTTTATCTGAAGTTCTAAATATCTGATGTTATTTTCTTTAATACCTTGCTAAAATATGGTATGGTAGAAGAAAAGCAGAGAATGAGCACAACCTAAAACAATCTGGGATGCCAGAGATGAGGGGTCCAAAAGGGGTGACAGGCTGATAGGTCAGTGAGGTTAGTTATTCCACTCCTTGTCAGGGGCCAGAGACAAAGCAACAATGGGTAGGTCTTTTACATGGGGCATAGAGACAATGCTTTTTCTCTGTGGTCAGGAGGCCTAACATTTCCAGAGCAATTCTAACCATTTACACTAGGCTTCATGGGAAATGACCAAACTAAACTACTAGAAAAGGATTACCTTTACTTAATAGTTGTACAAGAATTAAAATGTCCCTGAGCTACCACCTTACAATTTTTAGACAAAAGTCATTTCCAAACAAGAGCTGTTTTCATCTTTTTATCTATGTGTCCCACCTTAATCTACAGGAAAGAAACACAGCTGCATGTTCCAGAGAGGACTTCTGATCTAAGCTGTCCACCCCATTTTATTGGGCAAATACCAGTCTATATATTAAAGTCAAATTTTAATAACATCTCTAATTTTAAGTCAATAATATTTTCATCTTAAAAAAAAGTAATTTTTTCTTTAAAAATATGGTTTTCTTTTTTAAAGCAAAGTCTTCACAGCAAAAGAATGGCAAATTCTCAATTCCTTGAGAAGAACTAATCTGAGGATCCATTTTCCTCATAGCACTGAGTTACGCACACAGTATACACAAAATAAATACTGTCTCAGTGGTATACAGTATCAAGTAAGTTTCTATTAGGGCAAATGAAGACTCAGTCTACAAATCCATATATCATGTATCTCTATATGCAAGGACTGTACTGGACATATTCAAGAATTGACTTAGTGGAAGGATGTGTTAAACGGACTATAAGTCTAGAACAGGTTAACCAAAGAAATGAAACTTCAAATAAATCACAGTACCATAACAAGTAAATGATGATATCACTTCCTTTCCTCTTGGGTTGTTCAGGCTGAATAGTTCAATTTTTATTTTTTAAGCTGTGATGCTGTTCTTCATTTGTTCACTTTGATTCCCTCCCTATATCCTTCCTAAAAGTGCTGATTTATTCCTTATTTTGAAAATTAAAATTAAATTTCTTTTTTGTTTGTTTGTTTTGGTGGCTGGCTGGTAAGGGCATCCAAACCCTTGACCTTGTTATCAGAACCATGTTCTAACCAAGTGAGCTAAATGGCCAGCCTAAGTTTTGTTTTCAATGACAATTTCTCCATATCCCTCCGCCGCCCCCTTGGGTTGTTATGAAGCCAGGGTATGCTAAAAGCTGTGGAGCCCAAAGCCTTTGTTCTGACTTGCTGTACAAAACTCTTAACAGCATGGTTGAAAAACAGGTCTGTCTTGCATCTGTCCTGATCCCCTTTCCCCCTCTAAGAGATGAAGGAGCCCCCTGCCTTCTTATTCCTCCACCTGCCAATACAGGCAGGCTTGACTCTTCTCACCCTGCACCCACATCTGCTGTTTACAGTGCAGCATAGGTGCAAGTCGTTATTAGAGAGCCATGCTCATTCCATCTGCACCTGAAACAGGCTGGAAAGGGGCAGATTATGAAACTGCCTTGTTACCATAGGAACAAAGACAGGTTTCTCCATGTATATTTCACTAAGATGATTTCTGACAACAAATTCTGTGGAGAGGCTGAGAGTGCAGGAAATAAAGGATTTCACTTTGTCTCATCCACAGAGAAGCAAACACCAATGGCTCGTGTCTTAAATCTAACCCTCCTAAAACATGAGACTGTGGGTTACCTCTCTTGGATTCAGAAAGCCCCTGATGTCCTGATGTTCCCCTAAGAGCCAGCTTCTCTACACTGCCAGGCTCCGTTTCTTCACCCCCAGCAGAAGCTACAACCTCCTGCCCTGCCTCTCCGGGGCAACACTCATTAGGGCATTGAATGATCTGATTGCAAACAGATTTCAACATCTCTTTACTCCTTCTACATGCCACAGTGAACCACATTCTCCTTTCTTTGAAGTAAACACTGTAGCCACCTCAGCTGCATCTGAGTTTGTTAACAAGACCTCAGGGGATACCATTACCCCGGTTGCCTTTTAGAAATAAACACTGGTCCTTACAGCAAAGGGAGCTAGCGTGTGCCTCATATTTTCCACTATGTACAGGGTTCCCAGGACACTCACACTTTGCTGGAATATCCAAGGTACTGGCTGGAAGTCTCAACATCCAATGATCGGGCATGGGGATCTGAACCCTTGACCCTGGTGTTACAAGGTAGTGCTCTAACCAGCTGAGCTAACCGGCCAGCACTGGACATCTCAATGAAATCAAGTTTTGCTGGTCTTTAATGATGGCCTGTTAGGTCTCAAGCTACAGTGAGGGGTTACTGGATTAAAGGGAGGGAGGTTTTCACTTTGGCCATGCCTTTCAGGAAATTTATCTGGGTGTCCTCTCTCAAAGGAAGAAGTGAGATTAAAACAAAGTATATGGAAACAAATAAGACTTTCACCTTACTGAAAAGCAATATGGTCCATTTGGCTGAGAAAAATGTTTCAATCCCAGGTCACTCAGGGATTTGCTGGGTAACTCTGAGAGGATGTGTATGTGTGTATGAGGGTGTGTTTCAGTTTTCTACTCCTAATCAACCACCAAGTCCTGGCCATACTTTCTTCAAAATCAGTCACTCCATTCTTACTACTCTAGTTTCAAAGCCTTTAACAAGTCACACCTGAACTGTTCTAATCTCTTCTCATTATAATCAATTCTGAACAAATCTTAAAATATAATTTAAATGATAATAACTATAATTCCTGAAGTGCTTACCATGGGCTGGAACATGAGAGTTTCATATGCATCATCTCATTGAATCTTCTTGAGTATGTGTGATGAGTATTATCCTCATTATAACGATGAAGAAACTAAGGCTCAGGGGTTCAGTTTCTCAAGATCAAATGGCTAGGAAGTAGTGGAGCTAAGATTCAAACCTGAATCTATATGACCTCAGAATCCTCTTCTTAATTACCATACTATACAGCCTCATAGAATAAACTGTACACAAACTCATTATGGCTCTCCAGTATCTATCACAAGCAATCTAAACTTTAGCTGATTTTATATCTGGGAGGAGGTGATCTTTCTGCTCTAAATTTCTACAATGTTCATAGTCTGTACTACACAATTCAATAGTGAATTATAATCTAAGTAATACTGTTCACTAGTATTTTATTTAAATCAGTCTCCCCAATAAGAGTATGATTTCATTGAGAGCAGAGATTATACATTAGGGCACTCTTTTCTATATTTACAACCTTACCTAGTAGAGTGATGACATAAGAGTTCAAAGACTATCTGAGACTAATAGTTGCTTTGAATAATGATAACAGCAGCCCTTGCTATAATACCATACACTGATCTTAAGAACTGCACATGCAGTAACTAATTCAGGTCTCATAACAGCCCTACAAAGCAGGTACTGTTATCACCCCCGTTTTATAGAAGAGGAAAGCCTGAGCACTGAGAGTTCAAATAAATTATCCAAAGTCAAACAGCTAGTAAGTGACAAAACTGGGCTTCAAACCCAGGCAGGCAGTCTGGCTTCAAGGCCCACACTCTCTTAACTATTAATTAAAATGCCTGGGTCCACTGAAAATAAAATTGTGTCAGTAATGAAGAAGAAGAATGACACGGGGATGATCTTTCCTGTCCACAACCAGTAGAATGTTACAATTTAGTTTTGGAAACTATGTCTTAGTGGAGTATCCCATTCTGCAGCACCCTTCCTAAACACACCTGAAGAAAAAAAAGGTCAATTTTTCTTGATGAGGGGCGATTACACGCCAACCTACAATATCTTATAGGCTGAGAGTCTCAAGTTCCAACTGCCAAATGTGACAAACTGAGGTACAACATTTCTCTTTTAAGGGGTCTACACGCATACCTGCAGGGACAGATTTGTGATCCTCATTTATTCTCCCACCCCTGCCACCACCTGTTAAGTGCCATGGTGACTGTAGCTCCCTGTTGCATCTCCTGAGAAGCTGCCACTGCAGCCTCTGCCAATGATGCTACTGCCTGGGTGGCCTCTGATGCTTGCGTTGTCTGGATGGTCATCTCACCTCCCTGTAACGTGGCCCAATTTTGTTCCACCTAAGGCAGAAAGGACAAGAGAGTAAAAGATCAAAGCCACAAAATGGTTATGATTTTAGAAAGTCATTTTTCCAATAAATTCTTATTTTTTAGCCAAATAACCATACTTTTAAATTAACATGACCTACAACATACAGAACAGGGTTTTTAGTATGCTATCTTTTGTATAAAAATGGGGTATTAGAATATATATTTGAATTTGCTTACATCTGCATAAAGAAATTCTGGAAAAAAACATAAAAGAAACCACTGAAAATATCTTCCTCATTGTGTATGGGGGGTAGGGAGTTGAGAACAGGTTGGATAGGAGACAGAAAGCAAGATTTTCCATTGCATACTTTTAAATATTTTTTTAAAAATTTGAGCCATACCAATATATTACCTCCAAAATTAATGCAAAATTTTTGGATGGACAATAAATATAATTATAAAAAATTCATTATTCTTGATAATTGCTGAAGAGTACATTTTAAGTGTTCTCACTACAAAAAATAAGTATGTGAAAGAATCCATGTGTTACTTATCTTAATTTAGCTATTTCACAATGTATACATATTTCAAAACAATATGTTGTACATGATAAATATACACAATTTTTATTTGTATTTATTTATTTGTTGAAAGGAAGGGAAGAAGGAAGGGAGGGAAGTTGGGAGGGAAAGAGGGAAGGAGGGAAGGAGAGAGAAAGGGAGAGGGAGAGAGGGAAAATTTGTATTTATTTATTTGTTGAAAGGAAGGGAAGAAGGAAGGGAGGGAAGTTGGGAGGGAAGTTGGGAGGGAAAGAGGGAAGGAGGGAAGGAGAGAGAAAGGGAGAGGGAGGGAGGGAATAAATATGGGCTGGGTCATCAGAAACAGCCCATGGGGAAAAAAAATTCAAACTGTACCACAGGGAATTTATTACCAGTACTCTAGACCCTTTGTCCAAAAGGGTCTACATCCTTTTACTCTATCCTTTTTTCCCTCTTTCTACTCCCTCCTTTTAAAAAATGAAAACGGCAGCATACTAATCTATATAACTTTTTCACCTTGCTTTTTTCACAAACAAGCATCTCTGAAATGATTCCATTTTGGAACACATAAAACTTCATTCATTCGTGATTTATAGTAATGGCTGCACAGCATTATATTATACAGAAACACCATGATTTATTTAACCAGCCATCTTATAATGGGCATTTAGGTAGTCTCCAATCTTTTGCTATCACAAACAGTGCTGTGATAAATATCCTTATATACTACTTAGTATATCATATGTGAGTCTGTTTATTTATAGGGTAAATTCCAAGGGATAGAATTACAGATGAAAGTTATTTCGCATTTTCATTTTTGATGGAAACTGCCAAACTCAGCAAATATATATATTTTTTAATGTAGCAAAAGTCGCTTTCTTTTTAGTGGAGGAGGAATTTTTTTTTTTTGATAGAAAAGGAATTTATTGTGTCCTGTCCCTTATCCCCTTGGGCCACCTTTCAGATCACCATAAGGAGACAGCTTCATGCCTCTGGGTCTAGTTTGAGTGCAGGGCATCCCAGAAATGCCAGAGATTAACATCTTCAGGCCACCTTCATCCAGTGAGGGACAGGAGTCAGTTAACAAATACCCACACCCTGATCCCTGAGAGGGACACTTTGAATGAATGATGACTCTTCTGAGACCCCTCTGCAGGAATGAGCTCTAGTTGCCCACCAAGTTAACGTTCCCATTAATGTACCCTTTATTGGCACGTCTCCCTTCCCCAGTACTTCCTGGGATCACTTCCTACGGAAGATGTGTCTTCCAAAAATGGTCACAACAATATTTCCCATCCCACAAGCTTTTTTTTTTTTTAAAGATGACCGGTAAGGGGATCTTAACCCTCGACTTGGTGTTGTCAGCACCACGCTCAGCCAGTGAGCGAACCGGCCATTCATATATGGGATCCGAACCCGTGGCCTTGGTGTTATCAGCACCGCACTCTACCGAGTGAGCCACAGGCCGGCCCCCACAAGCTTTTTTAGAACCTTGCTACTCCTTCCATCAAGAGATGGCATCTATGTCTCCTTCCCTTGAGCCTGGGAGGGCTTGTAACAACTCCTGAAAACAGAATGTTGCAGAAATGATGCTGTGTGACTTCCAAAGGTAGACTAGAAAAGGCCATGAAGCTTCTGCCAGGTTCTCTTGGGACACTTGCTCTTGGAAACCAGTTGCCATGCTATGAGTAAGCCCAAGCCATATGAAGAGGCCATGTGTAGTTTTTCCTAGCTGACAGCCTGAGTTGAGATTCCAGCTGACAGATATCATCCACAAGGTGTGTAAGTGAAGACACCTCTGATTCTGGCCCCTGCTATTGAGTCATCCCCAGCTATTGAATCACCTCCCAGCAGATGGCCCACACATTGTAGAGAAGAGACAAGCAGTCTCCACTGTGCCCTGTCTGATTCACAGAATCCTGAGTCAGCCTGCCTGGGCGCTTCCGCTCTGCAGATGCCAAGTGGCGGAGGGGAGGTGGCAAGGCACGCCCCCACAGACAGCCAGAGCCCCGTGCCAGGTGGGCCATGCCTAGTGAGCAGAGCAGGTGTCTCATTGGGGATCACAAGCACTAGTGGAAGAGGAATTATGAAGAAAAAAACAAAACAAAACACTATCCAGTGACGGAGTAGACGAGAACCCAGCTTTGCTAGATCTAGCACAGCGTTTCTCAACCTTGGCACTATTAATATTTTGGGCCAGACAATTCTTTGTTGTGGAGGACTGTCCTCTGCCCTCCCCACTCATGACAATCAAAAATGTCTCCAGATATTGCCAAATGTCTCCTCTGGCCCAGGGTTGAGAACCCCAGATTTTAGTACAATGCTATTAGAGACTTCTCAGTTCTGGGTAGCTGTATCTAGCTACTTTAATCCATTCTGCTGAATAAATAATTATCACCCCTCAAAAACAAAAAGCAGGAGGGGCACTGAAAGCAATTTCTATGTGGAAATATGGTAGGTGATAAATCAGCTCAGGTATAGTACTTCTTTGGACTCCTGGGTCTCAGGATGTTAGCTGTGCTTTTCTGGAGCTCTTGCTGTTCCTACTTCACATTGCTTGGGCCTGGTGAGTGGTTATCTTGTGCCCGCCTGTTACTGTGTCCTAAAGAAAGTGCCACAAGCTCTAGGAGAGGTAGATATTTAAAATGCCTCCGGCTGTGGTTCTGTTACCATATTCAGATTATGAAAGTGCTTCTCAGAATGTTTGTCATAATCCTCACAGAGAACAAGACGCTCCTTTGAGCTACCTCACTATGAACCTTGAGTTCTCATGGACAGTGGATTGTGCTAGCAAGCCTTCAGGCCCATCACTACAGAGGCAGACATATCCCAGAGCTGCAAGGCTGACAACTGAGGAACTCACACTGACTTCCTGAGTGGCCAACTTTGAGTAAGGTATGATCACTTTGATCTCAGCATTCCAATGAGCATCACTGCCAACAATGCCACTTTAGATGGCCAGCTACACTGTCAATTCTTAGATGACTGATGATGCCACTCAAAACTTCTGCTGATGCTGGGCAGCACTGTCACCTATTGCCATGGAATAGTCTTCCTCTTCCCTGATCTGCTCCTCTAATTTAGCCCATCCCACTGCTGGCTGCTCTCACCTAAGGTTGGCCCAGTGTAGCTCTCCCATGTCTCCATACTCCAATGGCAGCAATTTAATACAGACACATTTAGTTACAACCATATTTGTAGTGAAAATAGTACAATAGTGAATGTTGCCATATACAGTAAAATTTAAGGAAGTCAAATTATATGGCATGAAAGATTAATGGGGATGACAGTAAAGGGTGAAGAGAAAATAGGAAGAACAGAGGAAGAGATTTCTAATCAGAAATGTGGCAGGTGATAAATAAATCAGCTAACATTTCTGGAATTTGCTATTCTTGAGTCTGAGTGCTTTAGCTGAGTTTGCTTGAGCCCTTGTTGCTCTTCCTTCCCATCTGTTGGGAGCCAGTGTGTGGTTATCTATGCCTGAATGTCACCATGTCCCAAAGAAAGGACCAAAAAGCCCTAGGAGAGAAAGATATTCGGAAGAAGTCCCATCAGCTTCTATGCATTTCTGAGAAAGACCTACTACAATGAGGCCCTTCAAACTGTGGTTCCTCTTATCTCTCTCAAGTGATAACTGCAGCTGTTGTGCGCTTTCACAACTCAATGCACTGAATGTGCTGCTCCCATCCCACCATCCTTTGCTGTACTAGTTAACTTTTTAGTCTGAGCTCAGGTGCTACTCCTCCTCTAGGAAGTGTTTCCTGAGACAACTCCACTCCCCTAAAGTCTCAGGTTTAGGGCCTATCCTCTGCATTCCCTAGAACACTGGCTTTGCCTGCTACAACATCTTTCTTGTCTCAGTGTGGTTGTTCTTTTTTTTTTCTTTCCCTTTTTGTCTTTTTCTGTGTCCAGCAACGGATTGCAACCCTCGGCGTGCTCCCGCGCCTCGCTCAGCCAGTGAGCGGGAACCGGTCCGTATGTGGGATCTGAACCCTCGGCGGGAGCGCCACCGCGCTTCCCAAGCGGCGCACTATAGCAGTGCGCCACCGGGCTGGCCCCAGTGTGGTTGTTCTTTATGTGCTTTTCTCTACCACCCACCTGTGTACTCCTTAAGGGCAAGGGCAGTCTTTACTATCATGTATCTGTAGTATTTATAGTGCCTGGCACAGGGCTCAAAAAGTGTTTACTGAATGGATGGATGGAGAACATCTATCTATATTTTCCTACTGTTTTTTTTTTTTTTTTTACATTTTCCTACTTGTTATTCAGGCTACCCACATTTCAGGTAAATTGATATTCATAAAAACCCAACCTACGTAAGTTATGCAGTTTCAAAACTGTTACACGTGTTTAAAATTCATGTCTTGGGCTGGTCGGTTAGCTCAGTTGGTTAAAGTGCAGCCTTATAGCACCAACATCACGGTTCAGATCCCCACACTGCCCAGCAGCCAAAAAAAAAAAATGAAATAAAACTCATGTATCTAATGTCTTTGTACTTAGGGATTTTTTTACTTCTCTAACAGAGTCGAATACACCATTATCATCAGATACCATTCTATTTCAAATTTTGATTTTTCTGACACTTAATGCAATTAATATCACAAATACCAATTGTTGGTCTTATCACACAACAGAATAAACTCTCAAACCCATTTGTATTTTTAAATATGCCATAAAAATCAAAATTGTATGTTTTAAAATCAATACAAATAGTTTATTCCATATTATTTTAAATACTTTCCTTGTTCAATTATATATATATGTAACTTGTTCTGTGTCCCTAATTTTAAACTGCTTAAGGCTAGAGAGGTTTTTTTTTTGTTTCTTTGTCACTACTCATATTATTGAGTATTCTCACCACACCAGGCCCCCAAATGGCCCTTCTCATAAATGTAACTAGAGGTACCTGGATGTTGAAGGCAGTGTGGTCTGATGGTAAGAGCTCTCATTGGTAAGGCTGGGATAACAAAACAACCTTACAACTTCTAAAAGCATAGGTACTATTTATTTTTATAAAGCACTTTCTGTTCCTTGGGAGAAAAGATGCTAAATGTAAGGAAGTAGAATGTTTCTACTGAGTCATCTGAAGCAAAGTCTTCATTGGCACTGATATGGTTTTATCTACCCCAAGTCTGTGAGATATTTGACTAATTATAGTTCCCATGGTTCAAAACTAAGATGCTAACAACCATGTTTACATCTAAAATCAGAAGACAAATGGAAATACACTATATAATCTAAAACATGTTATCACGTTCTGAGATAACCTTTGTTTCCTCTCTTTACATCATTTTTACTTCACTGGATGTGTGAGAATATTTTTTTCATTTGACTGAATCTGGGTCTTTACCAAAAAGATATTAAAACTTTGTATATGTCACTCACCCATCTCCACAACAGATGACTTAACAATGTTAGTGTGCTGGAAAAGCCATACATATATGACTGAGATTTTTTTTAGCCTTCATATTTTCTATGAATTTTCTTTTTATACGTGAAGTTAATCAGCAAAATGTGTTTCAAAGAATTAGTCTCCAGAGAAGTGTTTAAAAAACTAAAAGTTATATTCTTTAAATAGTATCAGGAAACATTCAGTAGAGAGATATGGTTGATAACTCTGGCTAAGCCAAAACTAACAAGTCTCATAAATGTACCCACTACTGTCTTCTCTACCCCTTTTATATTTCAAGGAATGTCCTCTAGTTTTAGTGTTCTGAGAACTGACAAATTTTTTGCTCTGCTAACCTATACCCTTTTATGATATTTATATACTTTGAAAAATTAAGTGTCCTGTTGACCTTCACCTTCCTACACTGAAAAATCAGGTGCTAGCTCCTGCCCCAAACATTCCCAGACTGCTTAGCTGGAAATATTCTCTCCTTCTGGAGGTACAGACCCCTTCGCAGCATCACATCACTTACATGTCTCTCTCCCTGATTAGTCCGGAGCGCCATGAAAGCAGGATTGCTGTGTAAATGACCTCCGTCCTGCTAACTAATTGTCTGCACCACAGCAGAGGTTCAATACCTGCTGGCTGAGAAAGGAGCTTGGCAGTGAACTCTCCCTTCATCTCACTAGCCGTGGGACTTTTGTCACTTCTCCCCGTTTCCTGAGGTGCATGAATGAAAGTGACTTTGTAGTGTTCTAAGTAGAAATGTTCCATGGTTTTGAACAAGGATGAGAGTACTTACTCTTAGCTTTATTTCCGATACTGCTCTTTGACATTTGTTGGCTATTTTTCAAACTTTAGGAGTATACCATACCAAAATTGTTAAGAGAAAAGCCGACAGTGACTTAATTAACCCTTTTGCTCACTTTTTTCTTTTTGGTGGCTGGCTACTTGGGGATCCAAACCCTTGACCTTGGTGTTATCACACCATACTCCAACCAACTGAGTTAACCGGCCAGGCTTCATTCGCTTCTTGAATCTCAGCAACAGCTCGGAGCTCAGACCCTAGATAATGTTTTTCAAAATGCACTACTCTGTGACTTTGGGCAAATCACCTAAACTGTATATGGTAGTCCCCACTGCCCCCCAGCTTATCCACAGTTTTGCTTTCCACAGTTTCAGTTACCTGCAGTCAACCAAGGTCTGAAAATATTACATGGAAAATTTCAGAAATAAACAATTCATACACACACACACACACACACACACACACACACAAATGAACAAACAAATAAAAACAACTCATACATTTTAAATTATGTGCCAGTATGGAGCCAGGGACTGGACCCCCGTCCCACAACCAGGCACACTGTGCCAGTACCTCAGGTCCTGCCCGGGGACCCGAGGTATGGAGCCGGGGACCAGACCCCACTCCCACTACCAGGCATACTGTGCCAGCACCACAGGGCCCATCCCGGGTCCCGAGGCATGGAGAAGGGGACTGGACCCTCCCCACACACACAACCAGGCACACAGCACCAGCACCTTGGGACCCACTCTGGGTCCTGAAGTATGGAATCAGGGACTGGACACTCCCCACAACCAGGCACACTGACAGCACCAAGGAGCATGCCAAAAAATCACGTCCATGTGGGTGGCCCACCACAGCCACCACAATAAGCATGGCTGCTGCAAAAGTGGCTAGACGTTACAACCACTATACAGATGGTCCGCCAACCACTGGAGTGCATTCACACAAGGAGAGTCACCAGTAGAGATAAAGAAAAGAAGAGGATGTCTCTCTCCACAAAGCCCATTTCAGAGTGACAGAAGAAGCATCAGCTTTATGATAATATTGGGGGACCTGATCACACCTCTCAGCATTGGACAGATCATCTAGGCAACAAATCAACAGAGTAACCATTATTCTTTCAGGAGAGAAGAAATCTAGGGCGATTAGAGGGAGGAGGGGGGAGGGAAAGGAGGGTGACGGGAGATTGGACAAGGGGCATAAAGAAAAATTATTATTTGTAACAATTTATATGCTAGTAATATTGATTTGATTAAGATATCTCAATATTGAACCCCCAAAATATGTATAATCAATTCTGATTCAATAAAAATTAAAAAAAAATAAAATAAATAAATAATAAATCATGTGCCATTCTCAGTAGTGTGATGAAATCTCACTCCATCTCACCTGGGACATGAATCAACCCCTTGTCCAGAGACTTTGCAGTGTATATACTACCCACCCATTAGTCACTTAGTGGCCATCTTGGTTACCGGATTGGAAAAAACATAGTATATAGGGTTCAGTACTATCCACAGTTTGAGGCATCCACTGGGAGTGTTGGAACGTAACCCCCTGCAAATAAGGAGGGACTACTATATGTCTCAGTTTTCTCACCTATACAGTGAAGATAACAGAACCTATACTTCATAGGGTTAGCCCACCAAGTGCTCAGTAAAGGTTATTAGCTACCTTTAGGTTACCATCCCATAATTACCTTCATTTTGGAAGGGAAGGAGTCTCCTGTGAAATCTTTTCAAAGGCATGTTTAAAATGTAATAAATCATGTCACTGATTTATGAATATATTTATCCCTTCAAAGAATGCTTCTCTTAGCCAGCTTGTTTTAATAAACAATTTTATTTTTCATAAAGCCCAAAGATGAAATTCTTTGGGATTCACAGCATAAAAGTATTAATGGGATTATCTCTTTTTATTGCATATTATACAAAATGTTGTATTGCAAATGTAAAATAGTAAATATCAGTATTATATCATCAAAGTCAAGGGTTTGGATCTCTGTACTGGCCAGTTGCAAAAAAAAAAAAAGTTAAGTATCTGATAGTTGGGTTTTAGTCATAATGATTCATGAATTTCAATTGTTACAATTAACATACACAGCATAAAATACTTTCCAAAACTAACATGGTTTGAAGTTTGAAAAGGTTTAACTAAAAAAATGCTATAGATGCGTTGGCTACTTCTTTGTCTCATAGACCTTCACTTCTCCCTTACCTATACATTCAAGTATCTAAGAAGATGCAGACAGAATCCCTTCTTACCTCTCCATCAGCCACAGCAGAATAATTCACTTGGGCAACAGTGACTGTGGTTGGCAATTCTGAAGCATCAGCCAATGTGGCTACTGTTGCCCCTGTACCAACCTAGAGAAAAATATAGAAAGTGATAAGTGTCAGTGGACGGATCCTTCTGTCTCTCCTTTACTCAGAAGCTAAGATTCATTTAATCCCAAATTTAGCACAGATAACGATTAATATGCCTTGTGATGTAAAATGAGTTACTAAAATCATATCTCAGAGACTAACATGAATTTCAGAATTTTCTTTCAACCAAAAATAATATTATAAGAGCTTTCATATTTCACTATCAGTGCTCAATGTCAATCAACCAACTTTCTACTCTCACCCCAGTCTGAACTTTAGAGGTTCCCTGTCTATCAACAAATTGTGTTTTATCTCAGAAGAGGTAATTCAGAAAAAATATTCTCAGGCCACTGACAGTGAAATGGTAAAAAGTAAGCCATGTTAAAGTGCTTTGTTATGGAAATGTCCAGGAAAGCTACTCACAGCTCCGCATTTAGCAAAATGCAAACAATTTAAAATATTCTTCAGAAATAAATTTCAGGTAGGAAGATCTTAGGGAGCTATATAAAGTTCATATGAGAGTTTGCACAAAGACAACTTTCTCCAGTCCGAGGTGAGGTGCCCACTGATTCATCTCAGAACCCACAATCTGGTGACCATTCGGTTTACTCACCTGGATAAGCGAGACAGTGCCATCAGGGTTACTAAAGGTCTGGACTACAGTCTGTGATGGTACAAGATGGGCTATACTGTGTGTGGTTGTGGCCTGTGTTTGTGTTTGCTGATCTTCAAAAGCATATAAAAGATCTTCCCGACCATGCTGTTTATAACAGTTTTTAACTATGGTCCGTAGTGCCTGGGTCCATGAAACCTGTCACAAAAAGATCAGAAAAGTACATTAAGCCACAAAGAACTTTAGTTATTTAGTCCCATTATGGAATGAGCATCTGATTATTTATCAAGCCAAACCAAATCTGTATAAAGTAAATTCTCTTAGAATTATTTCCCACAGACTGATTCTGGCATTAAGAAACTAAGTATCAAGTACCAAAAGAGGCTTCCCACTGATTTCCTTCTTGAACAAAGTCTGGTTTAGCTTTTGGGTTTTATACCCTATTCTAATCTGAGGTCAAACACTTAACTTCTCATAAAACAACATTACTCTGGCCAAGAATGGTATATTATGATTCTCAGTAAACTTCAAAGCTAAATGAAAAACAAACATGCAGAAAAAGTAAGGGGTGGTATCCAGTGTAGTTTTTCTTTTAAAAGTTTCATTATTAGCAGAATCAGTTGGCAGACTTCATACCTCTCTAACTCCATATTTATATTTTTCAACAGTGATTCTTGCTAATCAGAAATTAGAACATTTCTAAGTCTTCAAAGTGATTAATATGTTTACTTCAAGCTTATTTGGTTTTCCCCAAGTACCTCATAAAATTAGAACTGCTCCAAAAGGCAACTATAAAAAGACAGTATAAATTCAAGAACCCTTGCCAGTCTTAACTGTGATGGAGCAACAAATGGGAAAAGCTATAGAGAACACCAATCTTCTTTGGAGGAATAAGTTTGATTATTACACAAAAGTGTTTAGACTTTTTAGCAGAAGATGTAGAAATGACAAGAATTGAAGCGGTTGATTCAGAATAGAAAAGCAACAGGCAACTCAGACCAGAGAAACCCTTACCCTCTGCTTTTGCTCTTCTGTGCGGACATCGCTCCGAACATTTGCCCATGGGATATCTTCTGGCCACCAGATGGGCTTGCAGCTTTCTTTCCCCCAACCTGGTTTTCCCCGACCTGTGGAATACTTGAGCATCTCTGGGATAAATGCCCGGAGCTGAGCCTGGAAGAGAAAAGTGTGGCCATTAGTAGTGATGAAAGACATTTGGGATGTGTTTATGTACCCTACCAAATTCTAAGATTATAAAACAGACAGCCTTCCTGGAGGGTTCCAGAGAATTCCAAAATGTGACTGATGAGAACCCATTGTTATCCACAGGTTACTATAGCTACATAGGTGATTGAGAATTATACATATATTGGTAAAGTGCATGTTAACTGCATTTTGTAGACCTGTTCCTATAAGAGCAAGAATATCTACCTCCAAGTTTGAGTTCTGCCTCCTAAGATACTACTGGTATTAGCTTATTCCCCTTCTATAGTTTCCATTCATTTAACGTGTCAAAGTCAAGGTGTATTCAACATTATTCTGGAAGTAGTAATCAATGTAAGCAGATAAGAGAGACATAAGAGGTGAGGAGCAGGGAAAAGCATCATTATTTGTAGATGAAATGACTGCGTATCTGGAAAACCCCCGAGAACTAAATGAAAAACTACAAAATATATGAAAATATATGATTACAAAATGCAGGAATATAAAATATATGATTATAAAATACATGAAAATAAATAGGCTTTCAACTTAATAAAAAGGGGAAAATAACCCTAAAGCTCTTCTAGAAAGTTTCTAGTAAACTAGGTCACTGTCCATGAGTCTGACATATAAGTGAAGCTTGTGTTATTTTAAATATATTAAGGACTTCATTCAGATTTATTTGACAAATCAAATCCAGACCAAATTGGTTTTAAACCAGAGATAACTGCCATTCTTATTTCCTGGCACTGTAACCACACTCTATGTGTGTTGGGGCAAGACGGAGGTCTACTTTGTGAATACTCTTAATTGCTAATAATGATTTCTGAAAGAAAAGCAGTTTATGAAGTTATAACCTTATAATTCTTCCCCAAACCTACTGCTTTCCTTTTAACCTTGTGCTCTATAATACTCCAGAGATAAGCAGCATCCTCCAGCTAAGGACACATCTATACATCTGCAGCTTAAAACCAAAAAGAGAGGACATTTTTAGCAATGAGTCAGATACAAGGACATGGATTTGCAGACATAAAGTAAAAATACAAAAAAACAGAAATGGGAATACTTACATATTAATGAAAGAACGAGCATGCAACACCATAATATTGAAGATCTTATGGATATCAGGTATTCTTATAATTTTTATTATAGTAAATATTAAATATTATTTTACCAGGAGATGATATAAATTGTTACATAATAGGGAACCATGAACTCAAATCAGTGATGTTTACCTAATAAAGAAAGCTTTGGTTTGACAGTATTTACACCGTAAATTCTTATGCTGAGGCTGTTTCTAAATCCTCCCCTCCCAGACAGTCTCCTGCCTACAGGATATGATATAACATATTCCATATATATTTGGCTCTGTGGCATCAAGCAGGTTAATAGAAATGTATCCATTTGCAAACCCATGCTATCAACTGGCTCATGAGGTCATTCCTTCAGTTATTTTAAGAAAGTGCATCTCAAAGTCATTTTTCCCTTTATCCTGATTTCTTGGGAGGTGTCTTTTTCTAGACTCAGACACACTGAGCAAGAAAGGGCTTAATCCTCACCTACAACATTTTACATTTCTTCATATAAAAAAACCAATGGTTTTCTCAGATGCACAAACTAAATAAACTGATACAGCAGACTTTTATAAATTCCCCTTTATTTTAATCCCAGTAACAGTCTCCCGAAAGGAGAGTTCTTTATATCCCTACGTAGGAGTTTGGAGAAAATAAAAGAAGAAGGTTAAGTATCTCTAAATTAACAAAATACTAAAGCGTTCAGAAGAACTCATTGTGGAGAACACTAGGCTTACAGAGTCTGCTCAAATCCAACTGGAACTCCATACAGTCTCTATTTCTGGTGACTGCTCCTCTTCTGCTCACCCACCCTATCTGCACCAATAGTTCTCTATGCTCCTCAGTTCTGGGTCACTCTGGCACCTGGCTATGGACACCTTTCACCTCAGTCTTGCTTTGGCTCTCCCACACCTTGCTCAGGCTTTCCACTGAGTTTCAGGAACTCACTGGTTACTTGAAATGGGCACAGACTCAGCCTTCTCACTGAAACCCCTAACCCTAGCCTTTCTCCAACTACCTGTCTTCTAACTTCTTAGTGACCATTTGCTGAAAAGAAATATTTCAAATATAATGACATTTTATTTTCGAGGCCAGCCTGGTGGCGCACTGGATAAGTGCGCTGCTTGGGAAGCATGGCGGCGCTCCCGCCCAAGGGTTCGGATCCCACATGCAGACCGGTTCCCGCTCACTGGCTGAGCGAGGCGCGGGAGCAACACTGAGGGTTGCGATCCCGTTGCCGGTCCCCGGTCCGGTACGGGGGCAACACTGAGGGTTGCGATCCGTTGCCGGACACGGAAAAAAGACAAAAAAAAAAAATGACATTTTATTTTCAAATCAGGAAAATTAAGGACTCTATTCTCCCAATTCAAAGAAATAGCCAACTTTCTGAAATGATTTCTCAATACTGAACACACTATAATGTACACAAAGACATTCATTCTCAGTTTTTCAAAATGCATAAAGTAGAAAAAAGCAAAAGGTGGTAAAAGAATGAGTTTATATGTATCTGTGTAAATAGGGCTGTGGATGAGAATTAACAGATGCTAGAACCAAGAAGGAACCAAATTGATCATCTGGGCCAATTCCTTGCATTGAGGAAGCAAGCTGTTACAAACCTGGCCCCAATGTATAGCTAGTTGAGGTGACTTATTCTGCTGAATCCTTGAGCACTACAAAAAATGTACAAGCAGATTAACTAATAAAAATTGTCAGAAAATGTGACTCAGGAGTAACCATAATTATAGGAAGGGCAGAACTAGGAAATGTCTCAAAGACATTTTATGTGCTAGAAATCTCTAGATGAGAAATGTTTCAAACTCTTAGGAAGAAGATCCAAGAGGCTAATATGAGAGGCAGGAGAAACAGCACAAAGGGAAGGCCACTTCCACAAGCAGAAAACCCCATCAAGTTAAAAAATTGAACCAGAGTTAAATTAGCTACTGGTATGCAAGTTCTAATTCACCGGCAGATCCAGCTTTTTTAAAGTGCTATCAAGTGTACAAAAATTTCGCCTATATTAAAAGAAGAGGTAAAAAGCACTTTCTACTGTAAAAGTTCATTTTTCAGATCTGTATATTTTGGGGATGAAGGATATTTTTTACTTTTAAATGCACAGAGATAATCTGATTTCACTGAAAAAGGCAATTTTCCACCAGACTATTTTTATACTGTCCCAAATAAGAAGTGCTAAGGCTACAGAGACTGTTAATGATGGAAAATTAGGGCTGGCCTCTTAACTCAGCTGGTTAGAGCGCAGTGTTGGTAACACCAAGGTCGAGGGTTCAGAAAATTAGCTGTCAGTAAAGAAAGTGTTAAAGATTCCTTTCCAGAATTCAGCATTGTGCTCTTATTACCAGTTGGATTAATTACTGGTTCTGGAGAGTTCTGGAAACCAAAGGTTCTCAATGTGCTTGTTAAGGAAGGCTTGTCTTTAATCCACAGGGAGACAATCAACAGGATCAGCAAAGGTAAAGGCTAACCTCTCAGACTATCCTTTAATTGGGTTGGAGTAAGATTTCCTGGCCTCTGTCATTCTGACTTAGGGCTCTATATGGGCCAAAGTGCCCCAGCTTGATCAGTATACCCACCCCAACAAACAAAGAGTAAAAAGTACACTTCCGAGGTATAACCAGCAAAGAAAAATTCATCAAATTCATGCAAGTGGTAAAGAGTATGTGGAGACAATAGATGGTTTTAAAATAAAAGATTTTCTACAGCTCTAAAAAGTCTAATCCCACCAAAATGAAACAATAATTCTTACTATGCTAGACATTTGCCACTTCTGAATTCAGTTAATCCTTCACTGTCCAACAATGCATTGTCCTTACATATTCCCAAATACCCTTTTTCTCTATCTTTGCTCTGCATGTACCTGAGTGTAGGGGTTTTCAAGCTCCTAATGTACATTTTGGCTCAATTACCAAGAAAAGGTTTTTCAGACCAAAATGTCTGCCAACTCCACCTCTACTGAAGACGTCAGAGAATATATAATAAATCTAATGAGAAGGCAGCTGAAATCAAACCATGTTAAGGTTATGTTTTCCACAGCCTACAGGAAGACAGGAATGTGGCAGGGAAGGAAAACTGGAGGATTTTCAGACTGTGGTGTTATTATTTTAACTTAAAATTATAAACTCCTAGGTTGACATGCCCAATTACATTCTAATGGATATTTAAAGAGCATTAGAGAGCTGAAGCAAAATGATTTCCTTACTACTTGGAATTATTTGTACTACTGATCTCTGTTCATAGAGATGATGGTGGCTATCCTTATCAGAAACATCACTTCCTAGTAGTACCACTTGAAACACTGGCTTCTCAATCTCATTGTTCCAAAAAACACATTCCCACAGAAAATGTGGAAAAAGCAAGCTGGCAATGAAAGGCAGGTGTAACTTCAAAATTAGTGAATTCAAGGGCCCAACTAATAAAGACACCCATTTGATGTCTTTATACTCTTCAAGACAAAACTGCACCTCCGCACCCCATCAACCTGTCAAACTTTCTCCCCCTCATTAATCAAAACACTCTTAAAGTCCTACCTTCTCTTTCAAGGAGTCTCAGAGTGATGAGTTTCTGTTAGCTTATGCTAGTTGTACTCTTTTGTACAGAAACATAACTAACAGATGAAGTCAAAGTCCTCTTTTCTGTCTACTCTCCCCTAATCCAGTCTCTTGTCCAGAGGCATTAGTTTGATGAACATCCTTCTATAGGCCAAAATTCTATGCATTTACATAAATATATGCTGGAAACGCACAGTTTTGTATGATAGAAGAAAAACACAAATGATACCATATTGCACATATTTTACAATTTTCTTTTTCTGTATTTTTGGTAGCTGGATGGTATGGGGATCTGAACCCTTGACCTTGGTGTTGTCAGCATCATGCTTTCCCAAGGGAGCTAACCAGCCAGCACTCACAATTAGCCTTTTCCACTCAACATTTTGTCATAGAGATCTTCTTATGGTAGTACAACTGGAATAATCTCATTTTATTTAACAGTTGCCTGGTACCCATGGTATAGATTTTCCATTTTATTTAACCATTCCCCTCTGCTCATAAATATTTAGGTTGTTTACACATTTTTACTCTTACAAATAGTACTTGCACATGGTTCTTTGTGCACATATGTATTTCTTTACGAGAATTCGGAAAAGTGGAATTGCTGGTTCAAGGGTATACGCATTTAACATTTTAATGGATACTGCCAAATTGTTCTCCAGAAAGACTTTGCCAATCCCACTGTGTATTTCTTTACGAGAATTCGGAAAAGTGGAATTGCTGGTTCAAGGGTATATGCATTTAACATTTTAATGGATACTGCCAAATTGTTCTCCAGAAAGACTTTGCCAATCCCACTCCCACCAAGACAGCAAGACAATACCCATTTTTTCACTCTCCTTGACATTTTTTTTATTATCAAGCTTTCTTATTTCGGCACATCTAAAGTGGGGGAAATGGTTTTATTTTAATTACCATTAGCAGTGAGTTGAGAATCTTTTTATATGATTATGGATTATATCCTTTCTGTGAACTGTTTTATAATGCTTTGCTTATTTTGCTAATTATCTTTTCTTATTAATCTGAAGGAAATATTAATCTGTTCTGGATATTAATTGTCATATAATTGCAAATATTCAGGATATGTAATTTATATGGCTATTCCCTTCTCCTAGTTAGTATTCCTGAATATATCCTTATTCTTTTACTCTACTTATTCTTTTACTCTACTCAAAATAAGCTATGTTCTCTTTAAGACCACATCCAGTGTTTTTGTTTGTTATCTATATATTCTCTTAATCTCATCCTGCCTACCTAATATTTTAGAAAATGTAGCATGGTGTCATATACACAAACACTTTCTGATAATTTCAGACAGTAAGAAAAGCCTATTTTGTATATACATTCTGACACTATAGCAAAGAGTAGTTTGGAATTGTTATCCACCACAGTAGTTCTCAAAGTCAGCTGCAAACTGGAATTACCTGGAGAGTTTAAATACTACAGATTCCTGGATCCCACCCCCAAAGATTCTGATTTAATTGTTCTGGAGTGTGGCCTGGGCACTAGGAATTTATGTTTCTGTGCAGCCAACTTTCAGAACCACTAAACTAAAATACTTTTTATAAAGCCCTCCTTCTTCAAAAATTTTTTTTTGAAAAATTTTGGTAAAGTATATGTAACATAAAATGTACCGTTTTAGCATCTACAATTCAGTGGCATGAAGTGCATTCCCAGTGTTGTATAAACATTACCACTATCTAGTTCCTGAACTTTTTCATTATCATCCCAAACAGAAACTCTATCTATTAAAACAATGACTCCCATTTCTACCTGCCCCCCAGCCCCTGGTAACTTCTATTCTACTTTCTGTCTCTATGATTTTGTCCATTCTAGCTAGGGACCTCATATAAGTGGAATCACACAATATTTTCCTCTTGTGCCTGGTTTATTTTACTTAACATAACGTTTTCTACTCTTGGGGTGGAAGAGGCTAGACCTATGTTTTTTCAAAATGAAACCCTCAAAAATCTAAACTGATAATTGACTAAATGTTTTCTAAGTAAAACATTTAAAGTTTTGTGAATAACTTCTTCCTAATGAAGCAATCACTGTGCTGAATGTTTCTGAAGGTTTTCCTGAAACTGGTGAAGAATTACTATCCTGTTGCATCATCACTCAAAAGGAATATTAAAGCAACAAAGATTGCCCCAAAGAGAGTAAGAGGAGGACAGTTAAGTTCAAGGGGGGAAAGGGAAAGGAAAAGGTAAAGACGAGTGGATTTTAGCCAGTAATACTGAGCAGGTCTTTCCAGAGATGTTTCTTCCATAATTATAATCTTTGCCTGGATCTCTTCCAGTATAGACTCCAAAAAGATTTACCATCTCCCAAGAACAAGAGAATCTTACAGGGCTCAAGTGTGGTAAAGAGCAGAACTGATTTCCCACTAGCAAAATCATAATTATTGCTTAAAGACTCCTCAAGAAATGATGCCATTCCTTGAATTCAAAGTGTAGTCTGAGAATCAGCAGCATTGGCATCATCTGGGAGTCACTAGAAAGACAGACTCTCAGGTCCTCCTCCAGACCTACTGATTCACAGTCTGCAATTGAATAAGATGCTCAGGTGATTCTTATGTACACTGAAATTTGAGGAGCATTGATTTAGCCCACCCTTTGGTCCCTAGTCTGTAGTTTCTAAAAAATTTGGTAACTTGACTTTCAAAATTTCTGAAAAAAAAAGGCAACTTCATTATTTAATTATAAATGAATTCTGGGGCCGGCCCGGTGGCGCACTGGATAGTGCGCCGCTTGGGAAGCGCGGCGGCACTCCCGTCCGAGGGTTCGGATCCCACATACAGACTGGTTCCCGCTCACTGGCTGAGCGAGGCGCGGGAGCAACACCAAGGCTTGCGATCCCGTTGCCGGTCCCTGGTCCGGTACGGGGGCGACACTGAGGGTTGCGATCCGTTGCCAGACACGGAAAAAAAAAAAAAGACAAAAGACAAAAAACAAAAACAAAACAAAAAAAAAAATGAATTCTGGGGTTGCAGAACCTCCACCAACTAAAGATTTCTTCTGCTAAGCTTTATCTCAACCTCCTCCAATTCTTATAGAAGGTGGGCAGACAAATATGGGATAAATTTTAGCCACTATTCTTAATGGTGCCAGAAATTCAAGTTTTCGTTTTATCACTAAAAATACTACAGTTATGTGATGTGTTTCCCCCCCCACGCACACACAAAAGAGACTATTTATCAGGATCAAGATATAATAATAATACCAGAAACTTTTCAGGCAAAACATCCTGTTTACTAATAAAGAATTATACTGTAACTTTTTTTAACCAAAAAACAAAAAAAAACCCCCAAAAACCCAAAAACCAAACAAAAGCAAAACAAAAAAGACAGAAAACAAAAACCCAATTGACCCTACAGAGCATTTAATTCACAAAGAACTTCAGATACTATAATGTTTAATTTCTGTGTAGGAGACAATTTTGATAGTCTTTAGAGCAAGTCAAGAAATTAATCTAAAACAGGAAATGTTTAGTTTAGATTAGCTGAAAGACTCAATCTGAGTGATGATGACAATATACAGGGAAAAAAGAGAGAAAAAATGCACTGGCTATATGGACTTAACCCTAATTTCTATTCCTATTTGTCACTAGCTTGCTTCATAAAAATGTTTTTTCTATTTATGCCTCAATTTTTCAACCTGCAAAATGTATTGCACCTGTATTGTTTCACTTTATTGCTGAGAAAAATGAGTAGTTCATTAACTTTCTCTCATAAAGCATGGGTGAGAGATGGTATATTCAAGTTATTCAAAAGTCAATACAGGCAGGCTGGCCCGTGGCTCACTTGGGAGAGTCTGGTGCTGATGACACCAAGGCCACGGGTTCGGATCCCTATATAGGGATGGCTGGTTGGCTCACTTGGGAGAGCGTGGTGCTGACAACACCAGGTCAGGGGTTAGGATCCCCTTACGGGTCATCTTTAAAAAAAAAAAAGTTAATACAGACAACACATATTTAGTATTAATAATTAGTAATAATACCTTTGAGTGATGCCTTAGTTTTCAAAGCACTTTCCCACACAATACTCATTTTTTGTTTGTTTTTTTGGCAGCTGGCCAGTAAGGGGACCCGAATCCATGACCTTTATGTTATCAGCATAGCTCTCCCAAGTGAGATAATTGGCCAGCCCAATACTCATTTTTTCTTCCTCTGACTCCATAACATAGGAGGGTGTGTGTTATTCTCACTTTCAGAAGATGAAAGTGAGAGCCAGGGTTAATATATAGTACAACTGGGACTAGGGCCTAGATCTTCTTACTCCAAGTTAGTATTCTTTCCAGTTAACTGTGTTAACGTTCTAACCTGTAAAGAATTAAAATAATAGAGCACATATATTAAAACAATTTAAATAAAATTTACTCTCTTTGGATGATTCAGAACATATCATAGGTTTGTATATAGAATTATATTTGTAAGTTAGGGTCATCAGTATAAATATCAGTCATCTCCATAGCATTAAGTGCAGATAAGATGATTAATAAAGCTGTCCAGTTAACCCAAGTTTACCTCTATTGCAGTTCAGTTTGACGATTATGGAATTTTTTCACTTCAAGGAAGTCATAAATTACCCATATGGTCTGAAAACTAGAATTAATGTCTAGTTAAAATTACTTTGTTCTTCATGGCTATAGACCATACCTGAGCTCTGCTGCCTTTAATAAAAAATAGGAATTTAATACAAACACACACATACCACACACACTGGAGGGCAGATTAAATGAAATGCCCCTGTAAAGAACTTAGTAGTGTGCCTTCCAGTACATGGTAGCTATATAACAGAAAAATAATGGGGGAAAAAAAGAGTTGGTGACATCTTCACCATAACAAAAAGAAAAGTAATCTTTGACAAAACAAAGCAGAAACATTATCAACTTGCACTTTAAAAAATGTTTAATATAAAATATGAAAATGCTTTTTTGTTTCTATGATTATAAAAGCAATTCATGCTTATTAAAGAAAATAAAAATCATCCATAATGCCACCACACATACATTATCACTGTTAATATTCCTGGTGTACATCCCTCCAAAGTTTTACACATACACACACACACACACACACACACACACACACAGGCACGTTTTGTGTACAGGTTTTAGAAAATGAGATCAATCAGCTCAATTAAAAAAATGATAATAATGAGTAGCTCACTCAATAGTAAACTAGTTTCTTTTGGGATGTGTTGCTCCTCTTTCCATGTAAATTCTAAACACCACTATCATAATTTAACCAATTACATTATTCCCAAATTTTCCTATTGCAAACAATGCTACGGTAAACACTGAAACATCTTTGCTTAATTGGAGGACAAGACATACACATTTAAAACTTTGATATGCATTGGCACCCTGCTTTCTAGAAAAAGTGGACCAATTTACAGTCTTACTAATAGTGTATTAAAGTGCTTGTATTCTCATTCCCTTGCCTATGCAGGTTTGGTTTGAAATAAAATCCTCCTTTTACTACCATTAATAGTGAAAGGCTTTAGGATCAATTAAAAAACAACAGGTATTTCACTCAGGTTAAGAAGAAAGTACATGAGGAAAACAAAACAAACAACAAATGGTTGAGGGGGAAAACGTCGGGATCCAAGTCCTTAGAAATTCCCATTCAATTGGGAGCTGGGTTTTTCATCATTCCGTTCACTCCTCCTCACCACTTGTTTGTTTTTGTTTTATTTCTCAGTCATCATCTGTGGTGAAAAGGCAAGGAAGGGAACAGTATGACAACAAGGAAAACACACGCCTCCAACCAAACACCTCTGTGTCTGACAATTGAGTGCCAGCTCCCATGGATCCACCACTGCACCGTGCTCTACTGAGTGAGTGCTTCACAAAAATAAAAAACAAGAGTTTCAAATGTTTCACCTCCAAAATGATGACTGAACTGTTTGCTCTGACTTCTGCAGCCATTGGCCAATTTTCATATAAATCAGTATCAATGATGATTTAATATAATCGAAACCTCAAATTATTTCAACCAAACACACCAAATGTGGCAAAGCAGGAAAAAATACCCATCACAGAAGAGGAGTGTACCTAACATAGTATTCTAAACCAGAGGCTTAGTCAGCTTCAGATGTATTTTATATCTGAGATAGAGTAGATTCTTTACAGCAATCAGATGAAAAAAATCCACCTACGTTTACTTTAGCCTGTGAAAATGGCCTTAGGGACAGAATGACAGCAACTATAAAAGCACAGTAAAAAAAAATTTCGGGGGGCCGGCCCGGTGGCGCACTGCTAGTGCGCCACTTGGGAGTGCGGTGGCGCTCCCGCCGAGGGTTTGGATCCCACATACAGACCGGTTCCCGCTCACTGGCTGAGCGAGGTACGGGCCCAACACCGAGGGTTGCGATCCTGTTGCCGTCCCGGTCCAGTATGGGCGCAACACTGAGGGTTGCGATCCGTTGCTGGACACGAAAAAAGACAAAAAGGAAAAAAAAAAAATTTTTCGATAATGCTTTCCTTTTTGAACCATTATTTAGAGATCCTTCAAGTGTCCACAGAAAGATCTATGACTCCAATGATCAAAAGATCACAATTTAGCTTTATATTTATAAAACGGAGTATTACTTCAGACTAAGTTGCTGGTTCAGACTTAATAAGAAAGAAAAGTGCCACCTCATGAGCATCAACATCCATCCTGAGTGAACACCTGCCCAGCGGACTTGCAATCCAGTTATCCACGACCATACTTAATTCATTTTGCTGTAACCCTTAGGTCATTTACCAAACAGATACTGTTATTCAGATGACATGTTATTTTAGGTGCTGGGCAGCTATGCTGAACAGCAGTTAAGAACAGAAACTAAGTTCCTGTTCTCAAATTGTAGCTGGAGAAACAGACCACAAACAAGTAGAAGAGTTAATAAATAAGATAATCTCAGGTAGTGATAGGTGCTACAGAGACAATCAACGCAGGGAATGTATTAGTCAGTGACTTGGTGAGGAGGAGAAAGCTGTATTAGATGGGATAATTAAAAAAGGCTTGTCTCAGGAGGTAATATTCAAGCTAGACTTTGAATAAGATAAAGTCAATCGTTCAATGATCTGGGAGAACAAGTTTCCGGCAAAGGTTTTGCAAAAGCGAAAGAAAGGGCTTGGGGTGTTTGACGAAAAGAGAATCAGTGTGGCTGGAGTAGAGTCGCGGATGGGGAGAACACATCTCTTGTTGAGGTTGGAAAAGGCAAGTTTATATAGGGCCTCCACAGCCATGGGAGAGTCTAAATTTGATTCTAGGAATAGCGGAAAGCCTTTAAAGGGCTTAAGTAAGGAAGTGATATGACCTAATTTAAATTTTTTAAAAAAATTTGTATGATAGCTGAAGGCTTGGGCTATGGTGGTGATAGTAATTGAGAAGAATGGTCACACTCAAAATACATTTTGGAGGTGAACTGACATAAGTCACAGCTGATAAATTAGATGGCAGGGGTCGGGGAGAAAGACAGGGAAATAAGGATTACTCCTATGCTGGGACTTGAGCAACAGACGGACAGTGGTGCCATTAACTGATACGGCCAACACTGGGGGAGGAACAGATTTGGAGTGGAGAGTGGGGATAACCCAAGGTTCTGTTTTGGGCTTGTTAGGTACTGGACATCTAATAGTGATTATAAGCTAGGGTATAAACGGAATATAGGTGGGATATAAAACCCACAGGACAGGATAAGATGACTTAGAGAGAAACAGGATAAGATTTCTTGGAGAGAAAGTTAGAGTGGAGGGCTAAAGCCTGAGTGTTGGGACACACCAATATAAATCAGGTGAGAAGAGGAGCCAGAAGGCCTGAGAGAGAGCACGCACTGAGGTAGGAGGATATGCAGGAAAGTGTGGGGTCACAGACACCAAGAGAAGAAAATGTTTTAAGAAAGCAGGAGTAATCAACTGTTAAATGCTGCTGGAAGACTGAATAAGATAAAAAAGGAAAACTGACAGTTGGATTTAGCAAGACAGAAGTACTCATACATTAATAAAGAAATAAGGTGGGAAAATGCTATAAAAAAGTTGTTAGATCTTTTAAGCTATCACTTTTTAAAGCTAAAGAAAAAAGGAACAATCTCAGCAAAATTACTGAATTATGCTGATTTATCAGACTAAGTACATTTTGACTTCCCTTCTCAAAGGAAGAGAGGGGGAATCAATGACTCAGGAGGGAGTCATTCTGAATTTTACGTTCTTATTCCTTGGGGAGGGGAGATTTACTTGGCAATAATGTGGTGGTATTCAGAATTCACATAGAAAGAGGAGCAGCTCAGCCCAAAAGACACCAAAAGTTTACTTGCCCTGCTTGGTTATGATTCATCAAACTCCTAACATTCTCCTGTTCAAACCAACCCCAAGCTAAAAGTTCTTTATCCAACCTCAAGGCCCAAGTGGAAGGAAGAAAATGCCAAAAGGAGGAGGAGACCATATCAATGCCCTTGGTTGGGAGCCTTCTTCTGGCACTACAATGTCTTTTTCTGTTTCTGTTAGGCTGCTACTGTTTCACTACCAGACTCCAGTCTGCATCTCACTCTCTGGTCCTATCACTGAGGACAAAACTAGGAAAAGTGATCAGAGGCCCGCCCATATCAGTGCCACTTGTCTTTGCATCTCCTCCTCACTTCCCGCCCCTTACCTGGGTCATTTTGTCCACAGAGACTGGAATTCCATCGATGGTGAGAGGTGGCAGTTCTGAGTTAACCTCCTGCGGCGCAGGGGCGTGTTCTGCCAGAGCAGACTCCAGGTCTTCCAAAATCATACTCTTGTACTTACGCACCTGCAGGGAATTAAGAGCAGAAGTAAACAAGATGCCCAACAACCAGGGAGGATTGGTGCCCAGCAACAAGAGAGTGGGTGGGGCTGGCCTCCCTGAGCCATTGCAGAGCCCTAAAAACAAACACTTCTACAACCAGCAGGTAAAAATACCCACTGGCCCCAAAGACATCACACTGAACAGAATTAAATGAGAAGATGATGAAATTACAGGTAATAAGAGTAGAAAGGAGCCAGTGGAAAAAGCTTTACAGAAATACTGCTTCTCAGTTAAAATCAGGTTCTCTCAGTCAAAACAGGAACCATCACCTGTTCCAGATCTATCAGGAATGACATTCATTATTCCATATTTCCCAAGCATTTCATAAACACTTAGCTCTGGCAATTAGTTGGCAAAGTCATTTTCAAAATCCTCAATCTCAAGGACTTATGTCTCTAAAACCCTAAGTAACCTATTTGAAACTGCTGCTACTTTCCTGCAAAGCCAGACTACCAAACAGACAGGAGATTCAAGTGCACAAGAGGCTGGACTGAAAAGAATCAGAGAAAAAAATGAGGTATAAATTGTAGCCGAGTGTCAAAGGTGCCACTACCAGTAAAGCCCGGAACCAGAGAGAGCCTCATGGGTCAAATACTCCTCCCTTCTGGTACTCTGTGGTGAAAGAGGTGAACTTCAAATGCATGATGCCTCTGTAGCTCTAGCTCAGGTGTGAACCAGATATTATTTTCTTCGACTCCATTCCTCGCTACTGCCAATGAAACATCTCTCAAAAGACAGAGAACTTAACATGCATACATTCTTCTATCATGAGCAGAAAGAGTAGACAGACATTGGATCCTATAACCATCAATAACGGGCTCGTTCATTTAGAAGAGTACACAAGGGGGATGAATACACAAGGGGGATAACAAAGAAGCCATGGAATTATAGAAATGTGACAAGATGGGATAGGAAACTAACTTGCTTTCAGGGCTTGAGGTATCATCATAGGGAAAAAAAGGGAAGAGAAAATTACATTTGCCCAGAGGTTCCCACAATGTTTGAGTCCTGGGTTTTCTGCTAAGTGGGCTGGACTCTCAGAAAGATTTCCATACACCACCCCAAGCATCTAGAAAAGCAAATTCTGTTGGCTATGCAGTGCAACTTGTGCAGTTAAAGAATCTTCCAAATATGCAAATAACTGAGATGAAAGAAAAATAGCACAAACTCATAGACTCATTCTCACTCTAGAGATTCAGTTTTATCCTGGTTTTTAATAAAAAAGAAAGTTTCAAAAATTATTGCCATTATATTTATTGTAACATAAGCAACTGGTGCTGCCATGGCAACTTTACAGGATTATATTTTCTGCTTTCCATGTTTATGTATTCTATGGAGAGTTTTTATGCTACCAACCCAAAGAAAAAACTGAATCTTAGAGAAGCCTATTAATGTATCAGGTTTTAACCCTAATATATCTCCTTATATTAGGTGCAGGCTTATAGTAAAAATGACATTTTAAAACAAGTTTTGTTGTGCTGGTAATGCCTGGCATTTGAAGACGGGAAATCATTAGGTTAGTACTACAGCCAGTTTCAGACAATTTCAGCCATTTTTATTTGTCAGTAAAATTCTAGGAATTCATATCTAGGTAATTTGCTAAACTTATCAGTGCCATTCCTTAAAAATACCTTGAATTTTTTTTTTTTTAAATGCTGGTAGAGCATCCCCCCTCAGAGTAACTTGTGACAAAATAACTTCAGATGTGACCACAGCAATTCTAACTAGGCTTGCTTAGTAAAGTTACTTTCCCCAAATTTTAAAGCTAGTGTTTCAATTCTATCTGATCTATCAATTCTGAGATGTTTTTTATTCCCCACATTTATCAGTCCTTTGAAATTGGGATACATCCCCAAACTGCTGTAGACCAGGCAGCAAAGGGGCATAGCTGTCACTGCACATATGTGAACATATTTGTTATCCCTGGGGTCATGACTGCAACCCCTTGCCTTTTCAGTCAACAAATCATTTTGCACCATTTGAGAAAGGAATAGGAGTCTTTTCTATTGAATGACAGCCTTCCCAATGACAATTTTGGGTAAGATCAAGAAGCACCTGTATCAAATTTGTTGCAGCTTAGGGAAAAAAAATCTCAGACACAACGGCAGAGCACTTTTTAAAGAAATGCAGCAGTGTTCATGCTCTTGATGGCACACAGATCAATATTACATGAAAAAACACAGAAAACAAAGACTGAAACAAGAAGTAATTGAAAAGAGTTGGGCTCTGAATGTGAAGAAGTTTTAAGAATATCTTAATTTATTTCATTTATATTTTCCTTTTTATGTACACACAAAAGTGATACATGATTAAAAGCTACATCTAAGTAAGCCTGAAAGAGCACTTTCAACAAGTATAATATAAAAAGCCTTAGTGATAAGCATTGTGTCAGAGTTTGTCAATGTTTTTTCTTTCTCTTTATTACACATATAACAGTGTGTCTTATAAATAATGGTGTCATAGATATAATAAAATAGAGGTTTGTGTTCCAACTTCTGCCTTCTAGCCCAAAAACCACAGCTCAAGCCTTTGTCACTTCACACCAATATATCAACTAACTGGTTTCACAATTAAGTCAAGAACCACTTAAAATCAAAATCAGCTACCAATTTACTTTCCTCCAATTCATTCTGTATGCCACTGCTATTTAAAATTTCTGAAGCACTTGTTAGCATCAAATACCATTTACTGAGCACTTACCATGTACCTAGCACTATATACATTGTCTCAATTAATCCTTACAATAATTCTATAAGGTAAATACTATTATACCCATTTTGCAGATAAGAAAGCTGAGGCTTAATAAACTTAAGTAACTTTTCCCAAATCATATAGCTAGTAAGCAGAAAAACTGGAAATCAAACTAATTTTTATCTAGCTCCAAAGCCCATATGTTCAGACACTTCACTGTCATTTTTCCCCCTCAAATAACTCCTCTACTTCCCCATATCTTATAGGATGAAGTCCTAGCTTCTTAGTCCAGCATTTCAATCTTTCCAATCATTCTCTACTTTTCCAATACTACTCTGCCAGGGCTACCAGATACAGTTGTGCCTGTTCAACCCTGTAGATAATGTGAATGGTACTCTCTTGAGTTCCCAGTATACAACCCATGGAGTCCTAATGGGCAAGTGAATGACTTAGAACAAGAAATCAAGACCAACTCCAGAGCCCACTTATCTAGGGGAAGGCAGAAGGACAATTTCTATGAAGCTGGTGATAATCCCAGACCTGCTTCTTGCCTCTGTGACTGTGAATGATTTCTGTACCTGTAAAACTGGTTAATCATATCCAGTGTGTCCCCATCTAAATGCTATGGATGACTGACTCTGAGGAAAGAGTTTCTTCAGAAACTCTCATGGTTCTATAGAAAAAAAATAGAAATTTTCTCTCTGTTCCTCAACAAAATACTTCTAGGCCATTTCCTACATAGTTCGTTAAAGTATATGGTATGGCAGTAAGCCACCAAGAGGATGCCCTCAAGACATAGCAACTTTAAAATCTACCATTTGCCAATACTTTTCATGCCAGCTCTCCCTAAATGTTATAAAGAGGGGGATGATAACCAACTTTAATTTCTACTGCTCCCCAGTGAGGTAGGTATTATCATCCTTATTTTATACTTGAGAACTTTGAGTCACAGACAGGAAAAATCAACGTGGAAAACCATTTTAAAAAAATCAAAGCTTAAAAACAATTTCACAAAACTGATATTTTTAGTTACATATGCCCATTCTAGTTAATACCAACCCATGGGCAAGACTGAATTAGCCTGTCTAAATGTTGATAACTGTTTTACTATGGGAGCCAACCCTTCACTAAGAATGATATTCAAAAGGACTGAAACACTCAGTGGAGTTGTTCTGGAGGTCTTTTAACTTTCAAAGAACAGAGGCTTAAAAAGACAAAAGATTTAGGGCCGGCCCGTGGCTCACTCGGTAGAGTGCGGTGCTGATAACACCAAGGCCCCGGGTTTGGATCCCACATAGGGATGGCCGGTTCGCTCACTGGCTGAGCGTGGTGCTGACAACACCAAGTAAAGGGTTAAGATCCCCTTACCGGTCATCAGTAAAAAAAAAAAAAAAGACAAAAGATTTAAACTGCAGAAGACATTAGACCTGGAGGTAGTGGATCCCAAGAAACTTAGACAAACCTTGAGTTTCTGGGTAAGGGATCTTCATTCTCCATCATATTAAAAGACTCTTTCTGAGAGTTCAGCTAATTTTGACTTATTTTCTCACTACCCATGTTACAAATATAAACGATATGGATAGTCTATGAATCTGATAGTTCTTCCATCTAGCTATCCATTCAACAACTATTATTTACCTACTGTATTCTAGGCACTGTGCTAAGGAAGGACTGAGGACAAAATGGTGAGCAAATTTATCAGTCACAGTGCCCTATTATCGTTCACATTCCAATCTTGTAGGGAAGACAAACAAAAAAATAATTACAAAGATAAATATATAATTATAAGTTGGCACAAGTAACTACAAAGGATGAAACATCCCAACTTCATAGAACTTTACTTTTCATGGTCTCAGTTTAGATCCAATGTAAGATTAGGATTTGGAAACCAACTCTGCATTTTTAAATTTCTGAGTGCTGCCAAATGTTTAAGATGCTTTATTCATTCAACAAATATTACTGAGCAACTATTCACAGCAAGCATACTGCTTGGCACCGATAGCATAATGGAGAGCAAAGCAGATACAGTTCCTACCATCTTGGAGTTTACCATCTAGCTGAGGACAGAAATCATCACACAAATAAATAACAGTGCATCTGTAATAAGTGCTCAGTGGTGCTCTGAGCCTTGGATGGAATAGGGCTTTGACCTGCTTCTGGAGGTTAGAGAAAGCTTCAAGTAGGAAGTGCTGACTGAATTGAGTTCTTAAATAGGAATAAAAGTCAATGAGGTGAAGAAGGAGATAAGAGAGAGCATACACACAAAAGCACTTAGAGGGAAGAAGCAGAGTTTGTGCAAGGGATTGAACACAGACTCTTGTGGCTTGAGAGGAAAGAGAGCAGGGGAGTAGGGTAAGATGAGGCTGGAGACAGTTGAAGTAAAGGACTCTTACCTGTGAAAAGGGAACTGGATGGACACTAGACTTGTTAGCTAGGGTCATGGCAATGGAAATGGAGAAAACGGGCCTAATTTGAGAGATATTTAGGAAATGAACAGAGAACAAAATAATGGGTGGGCTGTAGGTGGAAGGAGAGGAGAGAGAGATGCCAAAAATGGTTCCAAGTTTCTGCCTTGCAAGACATACTGGAAACAGATCTTAATTGAGAGGTGGGAGGAGGGATTTAAGTTTAATTTTGGACATGCTGAGTTTGAGGTGCTATTAAGATATCAAAAAGAAGATTTTGTTCTTTCTTGTTCTCTTTCAGTCACAAACTTTTAAAAGTAATTTTTAAAATTTATTTATGTTTTAATTGAAACATAATGATTGTACATATTCATAGGGTATAGAGTTATATTTTAATACATATATACAATGTGCAATGATTAAATCATGGTAGTTAGCAAATTTATCATTGTAAAAATTTGTCATTTCTTTGCGGTAAGAACATTTGAGCTCCCCTCTCCTAGCCATTTGAGAACATATGATAAATTATTGTTAGTTTTAGATGCGTAGCACTACTGCACACAACTAGAACTTATTTTTCCAATCTAGCTGTAATTTTGTGTCCATTAACCAACCTCCCACTATCCCACCTCCCCCTCACCTTCCCAGACTCTAGTTACCACAATTCTACTGTCTACTTTTTTGTTTTCCTTTTTGTCTTTTTTACTGACCGGCAACGGGATCGCAACCCTCAGTGTCGTGCCAGCACCGGGGACCAGCAACGGGATCGCAACCCTCGGTGTTGCGCCTGCACCGCGCTCAACCAGTTGCCAGCACCGGGGACCGGCAACGGGATCGCAACCCTCGGTGTTGCGCCTGCACCGCGCTCAACCAGTGAGCGGGAACTGGTCTCCACATGGGATCCGAACCCTCGGCGGGAGCGCCGCCGCGCTCCCAAGCGGTGCACTCTCCAGTGCACCACCAGGCTGGCCCTCTACTGTCTACTTCTAAAAGTTCAACTTTTTTAGCTCCCACGTACAAATAAATATGCAGTATTTATCTTTCCGTGTCCAACTTATTTCACTTAATAAATGTTAACATAATGTTTTCCGGGTTTATACATGTTGCTGCAAATGACAGGATTTCATTCTTTTTCATGGTTGAGTAAGATTCCATTGTATACCACACTTTCTTTATCCATTCATCTGTCAATGGATACCTAGGTTGACTCCATATCTTAGCTATTGTGAATAGTGCTGCAATAAACATGGGGGTGCAGATATCTCTTCAGTATGGTAATTTCCTTTTCTTTGGATAAATACCCAGCAGTGGAGTTGCTAAATCATATGGTAGTTCTATTTTTAGTTTTTTGAGGAACCGCCATGCAATTTTCCATAATGGTTGTACTAGTTTACATTCTCACCAACAGTGTATAAGAGTGCCCCTTTCAGGGGCTGGCTGGTTAGCTCAGTTGGTTAAAGTGTGGTGTTGTAACACCAAGGTAAAAGGTTCAGATCACTGTACCAGTCAGCCACCAAAAAAAAAAAAAAAAAGCATTTCCCTTTCTCTGCATCCTTGTCAGCATTTATTTTTGTCTTTTTATAATAGCCATTCTAACATTTTTTATGTCTATTTTATGTTATTCGTATCTTCACTATGGAGATACAAATTTTCTTATCCTGGCTCTTCTATTGAGAAGTTGGGGAAATCTTGGGCAAATCACTTAACCTCTCTGAGCTAGTATTCTCATTTGCAAAATGAAAATAATAATAATATTTTTCATTTTGATAACCTATTTCTCAGGGTTGTTAGAATTATTAAGAATATGTATAGTTCAAAGTTTTCAAAATCTACTATACAAAAAGATTAGTTACGGGGCCAGCCCGGTGGCGCACTGCTGCAGTGCGCTGCTTGGGAGTGCGGTGGCGCTCCCGCTGAGGGTTTGGATCCCACATGCAGACCGGTTCCCGCTCACTGGCTGAGCGGGGTGTGGGAGCAACACCGAGGGTTGCGATCCCATTGCCGGTCCCGGTCCGGTACAGGAGCGACACTGAGGGTTGCGATCCTTTGCCGGACACGAAAAAAAGACAAAAATGAAAAAAAAAAAAAAGATTAGTTACAACAATCCTCTGCACTAAATTCCATGTACATGTAGACCATGCAGATTTACTTTTAAAGTAGGATCAAACTCTACGTATGCTTCTATAACCTGTTTTTTTCACTTAACGACATATCACCAATGTCTGAAAATGTCAATAGAAAGATTTATGTCATCATGTTTAATTGCAGTATAGTATTTCTATCTATGAATGAGGTATAAATTTATCTAACCAAGTCCTTATCTTTGAACTTTTAGGTTATTTTCAATTTTCAAAAAACACTATAAACAGCACTATGACCCATATTCCTACATATACATCTTTGCTCATTTAATGAATTATTTCTTAGGATAAAATTTCAAAAGGAAGTTGGATTAAAAAGTATACATTTTGGCACTTTTTATGCCAGTTGCCAACCTGCCCTCCAGAAAATTATACCAATTTAAACTCCTTGACATGCCAATGCTGCAGGTTATGCATCTTTTCATGTTTCCCAACACGAGCCATGCAAAATGGCTTTAGTTTTAATTCATATTTCTTTAAAATTCTTTATGGTTGTTAGTCATTTGTATTTCCTCCTTCTGTTTATGTCTTTTTCCCTTTTGACTTTGGGTTTAAAAAAATACTTTTTAAATGAAAAAATTTAAATATACAGAAAGGTGGAAAGAACAGTAAAAATAAGCCCCTCTACACCCACTACCTAAATTCAATAATTGTCAATATTTGGCATGATTATTTTATCTGCCATCTATATACACACAATTACTTTTGGCATACAATGCTCCTTTGGCTGACCACTTAAAGTATATTTTACAGATATTGCAACACTTCTAAATACCTTAGCATGCATCTTAGAAAAACAAGGCATTCTCAAACATAACTACAATGATCACATTCTACAAAAATAATAATTCCTTAATATCATCTAATATCTAATCCATATTCAAATCTGTACCTTTGGGTCTTTGTTATTCACCTGTTCATATTTTTATTGAGTTTTGAGACCTCTTTATATATTAAGAATTTTAACCACTAGTTCACTAGTTACTAACTGTGTGATCTTGGCCAAAATACTTAAGGTCTACCCTCAATTTCCAAATCTGTAAAGCACAGATAATAACTGATATATATATATACATCATGGGGTTACTCTGATAATAAAACAAAGATAATAAACATAAACTACCTAGCAGAAAACAGGCAATAAATTATAATTGCTATTATTATTTTGAATAAGAAAATTCCATTTTGTTGTGAGCCATTTGACTTTGTTTATGATGCCTTGCTATGTGTCCCAATTGTTGGGCAGGGAGGTAGTATAGGCAGAACACAGCATGGAGAAATTTCAACAACTATTATAAAACCCAGTATATTTTTCAATCCCCTTTCAACAAACTCTTAAAACAACAGACAATCTTGAATCTGAAATCCATATTTCAAAGATGAACAGGCCTATTGCATTTTTAATTTTTCTAGACCTCTGATTAGCCTCTAGCTAGAATAAAAGGAAGATTAATAATGGATTCAGGCAGGGGACAAAATGCAAATTCCAGTTTTTAAATTATCAAATGAGATAAAACTAAGTGCTTATAACTATACCTAGAATACAGTAGGCACTCAGTAATTGTTAGACATTCGTATTATAAAATCTAAATCATTTCTCTAATTTATTAATGTGAGATTATGTGCAATATGCTGCATAACTGATTATGGTAAACAGTGGGCTCTAGTTCTTCAATACCACCTCTGTATATATACCAGGGTATAAGATTAGGGGGTTAAGAGAAGTCAACCAAAATAATTAGGGCCTATTGTTCCTTTGAGGAATATAGTTCTTTAAGCATTTTTTCAATTTTATATATGTTTATTGTTCTAGTGAGGTTTGGACATGTTTTAGTTATTTTATTTTCTTCCTAAATTATCCACTTAGCTGAGGTTTTTAATTTATAAGAAAAGAATTAATATATAGCCTTTTCTTACAATTTTTAATCTGTTCTTATCTGCAATTATAACTATCTTGTTTCTAAGGCTCTATATTTGTTATTTTATTTTATTTTATTTTTTGTCCTTTTTGAGACCGGCCGCACCACGCTCAGCCAGTGAGCACTGTGAGCGAACCGGTCATCCCTATATAGGATCCAAACCCGCAGCGGGAGCACTGCTGCGCTCCCAGCACCGCACTCTCCCGAGTGTGCCACGGGCTCGGCCCAAAGGCTCTATATTTGTTTCTTCTACCCTTTTCTTCATTAACACATGAGAAGATTTCTATTTTATCAGACTTTTTCATAGAATCAATTCTTGAGTTTAACAATTCTAATTTTCCTGTTTGTTAACTCATTCATTTCTTCTATGTGTTTATTTATTCTAACTTTTTCTTAGGCTTATTGTTCTCTTTCCACCTTCTTTAATTAGATGAAGTTTACTTCTTTTCCATCTTTTTTGTATATATGTGTGTGTATTTTTAAAAAGTAAGGCAGTGAATATTCCTTTGAGTACCAGTTTAGATCATAACTTTTAAGCTTTTGTTTTTGGTTGTCATTGTTTCTAAATGGCCTATAAATTAAGTTTTTCTTTTAAGAAGTATTTTAAAATTTCTACATGAATGAATTTTTTTTCTTTCCATTCTTTTTATATTAAGTTCTAAATTTTCTGAACTATGATCAGAAAATATGGCCCCCAAATATTCTCTGGGGCCTAAAAATAATGTATGGTCAATTCTTATAATCCATTTATGTAATTTTTCAAATACGGTATATTATCCCCTTGTAAGGTATCATTGCTAGTATATCTATCTTTTATATCGACTTTATTAATTGTATTATTCAGATCTTTATATTCTTATTTCTATTTTGCTTCCTTGATCTGGCAAAGATATTAAAGCTTCCTACTACTATTGTGGATTTAAACTTTTTTTTCTTACATTTCTAACTTTTTGATGTTTTGCTTTAATGTTACTTGAGGTATAAAATGTTCATTATAAATTTATACTGCTTATTAATATATCAATATTAAATGACCATTGGTTCTCAGTTAATACTTTTTTTGCCTTGAGAATTTGTCTTTGTCTGATATTAATGCTATGATCCATGATTTATTTTTGTAGGCACTTGTCTGACATATTTTTGCCTGTTATTTTACTTTTAACATTGGTAACAGTTTTATTGAGATATAATTCGCATATCATATGTATTTATTTCCTAAGGATGCCACAAATTACCACAAACTTGGTGGCTTAAAGCCATACCAGTTTATTTTCTTGGACTAAAGTCAGGGTGGTTGGCAGGTCTGGATCCTTCTGGAGGCTCCAGGGGAGAATACAATTTCTTTGCTTTGTCTAGCTTCTGTCTAGCCTGTACTCCTTGGCTCCTGACCCCCTCCTTGCATCCATCCCTTTGCTTCCGCCAACACATCTACTTCTATGTTAATCTCCCTTTGTCCCCCTCTTATAAAGATATTTGTGACCACATTTAGGGCCTGCCTCAAAAATCCAAAATAATCTCCCCAACTTGAGATCTTTAATCACATCTGCAAAGTCTCTTCTGCCATATTAGGTAACATTAAGATTACAGGGATTAGGACCTGGATATCTTTGGGGGCCATTATTCAGCTTACCACATCATACAATTCACCCATTTATTTATTTATTTATTTTTTGCCTTTTTTTCCGTGTCCGGCAACGGATCGCAACCCTCAGTGTTGCCCCCGCACCAGACCGGGGACCGGCAACGGGACTGCAAGCCTCGGTGTTGCACCCGCGCCTCACTCAGCCAGCGAGTGGGAGCCAGTCTGTATGTGGGATCCGAACCCTCGGACGGGAGCGCCGCCACGCTTCCCAAGCGGCGCACTATCCAGTGCGCCACTGGGCCGGCCCCAATTCACCCATTTAAAGTGTACAATTCAATATATCTGTAGGGTACTACAACCCTCATCACAATCTAATTTAGAACATTTTTATCACCCCTAAAAGAAACTCCATACCCATTGGCTATCACTCCCTATTCCTCCCTTCACATTCCCCATCTCCTGGCAACTACTAATCCACGTTCTCTACAGATTTGCCTATTCTGGACATTGCATATAAATGGAATCATACAATATGTGACTGGGTTCTCTTGCTTAGCACAGTATTTTCTAGATTCATCCATGCTATAGTATATATTAGTACTTTATTCCTTTTTCTTACTCGATAATATTCCATTGTATGAATATACCACATTTTATTTATCCACTCATCAATTGATGGACATTTGGGTTGTTTTCACTTTTTGGCTATTATGAATAATGCTGGCTTGAACACTGTATGCAAGTCTGTGTGTGAACATATGTTTTCTGTTCTCTTGGGCATAACTTAGGAGTAGAATTGCTAGGTCACATGGTAACTCTACTTTTAATATTTTGAGAAATTACCAAACTGTTTTCCACAGCACCATTTCACATTCACATCGGCAATGTATGAGTGTAGAAATTTCTCCATATCCTCACCAACACTTACTATTGTTTTGTTTTTTCTAATTACAGTCATCCTAGTGTGTGTGACGTGATATCTCATTGTGGTTTTGATTTTCACCTCCCTAATGACTAATAATTATTTATCATTATCTATTTACCATTAGTCATTAAGAAAATTAAAAATCACGATTTGATTATTAATGATAAATGACTATTAATAATGATTAATGATAAATAACTATCTGTCATTAGTGCTCATGTGCTTTTTGGCCATTTCTATATCTTCTCTGGAGAAATATCTATTTAGATCCTTTGCCCATATTTAAATTGGGCTATTTGTCATTTTATTGTTGAGTTGTAAGAGTTCTTTACATATTCTAGATACAAGTTTTTTTGATCAGATACAATCAACAGTAAAATATATATTTGCTTTTTATCTCACTCTAGTCTATTCTATTTAATAGAGTCTATCTCTTTTTGTATTTTATGGAGAATTGCAACAGTTTTCTAAAACTTTCTTATGGATTTTTCACTTTGCTTTTTTGTTTTTGTTTTTGGCAGCTTGCTGGAACAGGGATCAAACCTTGGACCTTGGTGTTACCAGCACCATGCTCTAACCAACTAAGCTAACCGGCTAGCCCATTTTGGATTTCAGTGAGTAATTTTCAGCAGTATTTTTCTGAGTCTTCTAGATGAGTCTTTTTCACAGATCACATTTGCCATTATTATTACTAGTAGTAATATTTTAGGTTTTCAATACTGCAGAAAGGAAGACATGCCCAGATTTCATATTTGTCAACAGTGTGACAGTAAGGGCTGCTTGTCAGGCCATTTTGAACTAGAAGCCTTCTACCATATTCTTCTAAGGAAAGGTTCTAATATGTATCCTAATTCTTGGGCCTTAGGAAACTCAAGAAAGTTAAGAGATAACAGGAACATTTAATAGGAATAGGATAAGAAGATGGTGTGAATAAAACAATACTACAAACAAAATTTCTATCAACTGATTACTAATTCTGAACTCTTGGAATGTCTACACTAATAAATGTCATTTTAAGCTTAATAAATTTTATCCTAATAAAAACAAAATGCAATTTAAATCTTGACAGGTCATTATTTTATTAATGATTCAACGTCATTTTGGCCAGAGGAAGAGCAGTTCATATTAAGTATGCAAGGGCAAAATACTTTTACAAAATGAATTATGGATTACTAACAAGAAGGGCAGATTTTAAAAAGTTAACTATGAAGAGTTATGCAATCAAAATATTCAAATATATCTCTAATCTGAAGGAGTGTTAAATCAATCTTTGAAGAAATGCAAATGAGACTTTAAATACGCAACTCAAATATCTGAGCAACAAAATGCTTCCAGGTTTGCCTCATAAAGCTGACATCTTAGAATTAGCTACAATTTTGTTTCTGACATAAATCAGTAACTTTCTTATAAAATATTGCATTGGTTTCTTAACAAGCAAAACTGGTGTTCCCCATTGCATCTGATGAGGTAAAATACCTTGTTATAAGGAAGTTGAAACAGTGCGATCCTTTTTGTTTTGAGCTACATAAAGTGATTAGAAAACCAATCTCCCACTCCCACCCCTGGATGAGGGGAGGATAGAAGTGCTAACTATATTGTGATAGACAGAGGATCAGAGAAGAACAGCGACAACAACCCACAGAAAGCAAAGGGCATCTGAGAACACAGCTTAGTTCTGACTTACCACATTCTCCAAAGGTGCTGCGCCAAATACTTTAAAGACAGGGTTGGGTTTGGAGGGTGAGATACAGAGGACAATAGCTTGCTGTCCCACTCGAGTAGTATATTCATCTAATGTGGCTCGAAGTTTCCTGAGTCAAAGAATGAAAAGAAAATAAAAACAGTTAAAGAAGATAGAAATTATAGTGATCAGACACAAATAAAATTTACTTTGACTTGAGACAATTTATTCTAATCAGATATGCTTTCTTTTTCCCAAAATGTAAAAAAGGGAGGGTGAGGTTAGATATCCTGTACAGCAGAAATATGTACATACCTTACTCTTAAAGAACAATGACCAGCCCATTTACGTAAGGGTATACTGAGAGTTCTGCCTTGAGACACAGCCATGACATAATTTTGAACACAGCAAGTATCATCCTTCCTGATCTTAGCATCACCTATTACTACTACTTACAATTACAGGTCACTGGTGAAATGTCCTCTTACAGAGTTTATTATATCATCTCCATGCTTAATAAAAGGGGCTCAAATGACTTGCTTCTAATTTCTTTTATTGATGTACTAATTGTTTATATCTCACTGACGTAATTTTATCCAAAAATACTATTTTAAAAATGTTGTAGCTTCAGATTTTCATTGTGATATAAACAATAATTCTCAGTCCTGCAGTATTTTACAAACGAGGATGGAATGAGAAGAGCTTTTTCAAATATACCAACAATGGATGAAACAGAAACACTGTCCTTTTCCTCTGAAATCATGGGAGATTATTTTGATGTTCTACATTTCATAATTCTTCTGGGAATAGTCTATTCTTTCAAGGGACTGGTGAGCAAAGTACCACATACAAGCAAGAAATTTGGCAGCACTTCTTTTTTTTTTTTTGTCTTTTTGTCTTTTTCCGTGTCCGGCAACGGATCGCAACCCTCAGTGTTGCCCCCGTACCGGACCGGGGACCGGCAACGGGATTGCAACCCTCGGCGTTGCTCCTGCGCCTCACTCAGCCAGTGAGCGGGAACCAGTCTGTATGTGGGATCCGAACCCTCGGGCGGGAGCGCCGCCGCGCTCCCCAAGCAGCGCACTATCCAGTGCGCCACCGGGCCGGCCCTTGGGAGCACTTCTTGAAGGAATGGTTTATTTTCACTGTCTCCAATTCCTCTCTCTCCATTCTCTCTTGAAGACATTCCAATTCTTTCACCCTTACCACTCCTTTGAAAACACTTTTGTCAAGTTCAATCATGACCTCCATGGGGCTAAATCTAAAGGTCAATTCACATCTTATTCACCTGTCAGCAGCATTTGACAGAGCTGATAGCATGTCCTCCTTTAAATACTTTTTGTGTTTGGTTTCCAGGATGCCACTCTCTTAGTTTTTCTCCTGACTCACTGGTTGCTTCTTAGGCTCTTTTGCAGATTCCTTTCATCTCCCCAACATCTAAAGGGTGGAGTGCTTTACCATATTCACTCCCTAAGCGATCACATCCAGTCTCAAAGACTTAAATACTACCTATATGTTTATAATATCTTCAGCCACGACCTCTCCTTTCAATTCCAGACTCACATATCCAACTGCTTATTTTGTATCTCCACTTAATGGTTAAGAGGCATCACAAACTTAAAACGTCCAAAACCAAATTCCTGATTCTGTGCTACCCTTACTCCCATACCTGCTCCTCCTCCAGTAAATGTCACCTCAATCCTTCCAGCAAGCAGACCAAAAATCTTGAGGTCACCCTTCACTCCTTTTTTTCTCTCATACCCCACACATTGAATCCATCAACAAATCAAGCTGAGTTAACTTGAAATACATCTAGAACCTGACCACTTCTTACTACTTCTGCTGCTGCCACATTGGTTTTGGGACACTATCATTTCTGGCCTGGATTACTACAATAACCCTCTGACTGGTTTGCCTACTTCTGTTCTTGTCTATTTGCAACACAGTAGCCTGAGTGATTCTTTAAAAACCTAAGTTAAATGTAAGACATTAATAATAGTAGAAACTGTGTTTGCAGGGGTGGGGGGAGGTAATGTGAATTTTCTATACTTTCTGCTCAATTTTTCTGGAAACCAAAAACTGCTATAAAGTCTATTACTTAAAAAAAAAAAAAGTCAGATTATATTACTGCTCTAGTCAAATGCCTTCACTGATTTCCACCTCACTCAGAATAAGAGTCAAAGCCCTGGTATTGGACTACAAGACCTCTTGACATGGCTCTCTACTACTCTGACCACAGCTCCTCTCACTCTCTCCCTCGCTGTCCTTCAAATGTGTTACCATGTTCCCACCTCACGGCCTTTGCTCTTGATATTCCCTCTGCCTGAAATGCTCTTCCCTTAGACATCAACATCATTGCTCTTTTGGTTCCTTAAGGTCTCTGTTCAAAGGTTACCTCATCAGAAAGGATTTTTCAGACCCTCCCTATACAAGAGAGAAACTGCTATGTCTCCCTACCTCCTGACCTTTCTATTTTCATTCTTCCACTTTATTTTTTTTTCACAGCACTTATTATCATCTGATATATTACATATTTGTTTATTTTCTTTTCTCTCTACCAGAATATAAATTCTTTAAGGCAATTTGTTTTGTTCACTGTTATATTCCCAGTGCCTGGCACATAGCAGGCATACAAATTTTCTCTGAATGAATTAATATGATAGTATGCATCTGTTAAATCAAATTTCTAGGTCTTCATTTATTTAATTTTGTAAGAGTACTTTAAAGTCTGAATCTGTCAGCAACTACTCTAACCTGGTGTCCTTGATGAACCAACCTAATAACATATGTTCTAACTCCATCATCCACACACGAAGTATCTGAGGAAAAGTAATGATATAGATAAGGGGCCCCTCACCGAAGCAAACGTGTTTGCTGTCTTTTCCGGATAGATGGATTAGACTCAAACACATGAGGCCGTTTTCGTTTCTTTCCTGTTGCCACAGCAGCAGCAGCAGCCATTCCCACAGGACCTGAAATAGTAATATATGTGCTGAGATTAGGCAGAAGCCTTCTAACTGTACTGTACAAGACAGAAAATGAAGGTACAAAAAAGGTAGCATTTCCTTCCTGATAAGCTCAGTAAATACAGAATGTTCTTAACATTGTCAATATACTTCACTATGTTTAACATGAATCATATTGTGATTGACCAATAAAACTTACAATGAATCTTTTAAAAAAGTAAATAACTTATACCTCCCCACCACACACCAGCTTGAATTTTGTATAACATTGTTTTTGTTTTGCTTTGCTTTTGCCAGCATGCCCATACTGTTAAGGCAATATTCTCAGAGGTGCTAGGAAAAATTACAGCATTGAGAGGAAAAGCTGGCCAAAACTGAAAAAAAGTTACAGATTTCAAATTTCATTTCCTTCTCTGTGCCCCTGTTTTCATTAATTCAAGACACTGACAAGTTAAGGAAGATGGAGATAATCACTCACATTTGAAAGACCAACACCACCACCACCTATAAGAGAGTATCTGGAAAATATCACCTTAATTGGAAAACTTTTCTTGCATATCTGGCAATTGTGCCAAAATGGAGATGTTGACCACAAGGTCAAGCTAATGAAAGCATCTTGGTAGAAAAGACATGAAAACTTTCCCATTCTAAGAAGAAAATGTTAATAAAAGTTGGTCTGGCTTGCCCTGGAACTAAAGTATACTGTTTTTGTTCTTTTGTTTTTTTAAGGGTAGATGAAGGGTAGATCGTAAGGAAGTATTGAAGTTTCTGATTCCCAGGATCTCAACATGTCAAAGACTACTTTTTTTTCTTTTTAAAAAGGCATTCTACCTTCACCTTTGTGAATCCTGTAAAAGGCTTAAATGAAAATTAAGTTTACTTATTTTTTCCAACTATTAGTTTATTTATATTACTATGCTTAAGTTACATGGAAAAAGACAACCAAACAGTTCTGCCCCATTTCAGAAAGTTTCCAATCAATACCAATTATGTGGTGACAAATAATGAGGAATGGTGACATCTCTGGGTCAAGACTGACAAGGAAGAATGGGATCTGGTGCTATAGCTAATCTCCAACAAGAACCCAGCACACTGGCCAGCATAAGCCATGCAAACACAGAGCCTTTAGCACACTGGGCAGATTCAGATCTCTTCTCTAAAAAGTTTTAAAATGAAGCCCTTATTAAGTTTAAAAACCATGCTCTTGGGCCGGCCCAGTGGCGCACTGGATAAGTGCGCCACTTGGGAAGCGCGGTGGCGCTCCCGCCCGAGGGTTCGGATCCCACATACAGACCGGCTCCCGCTCACTGGCTGAGCGAGGCGCGGGGGCAACACCGAGGGTTGCGATCCCGTTGCCGGTCCCCGGTCCGGTGCAGGGGCAGCACTGAGGGTTGCGATCCATTGCCGGACACGGAAAAAGACAAAAAAGACAAAAAAGACAAAAAAAAAAAAAAAAACCATGCTCTTGACATATTTTCCTTTCAAAATTTACATAAAACACACTTTTTCACTAATAGCCCAGATTTTTTCTCACATAGCCCACCATGTAGCTGCAGATAAGACTTTTCTGCTTCAAGATGTAAACATAAGGGAAAAAAATTAATGGCATGTGCATAATATTCTCTCTACACACTGCTGTTGGATGGAAAATTCCAAAAAGAAAGGAAGGAGGGAAGGAAGGAAGGTTAGGTCCATCTCAGATTCTCACAACCTCTTGTTCCACGGGTCATGAATCCAACTCAGATGCTAAGGTGATGGTGCATATAAATAGATTTTTGTTTTCGGTGAATAAGACCTGGGAAAAGATGGATTTATCTCTTTTTCTTCAAGAGTTATCAGTTGATACATGCTTCTCAAAGCCCTTGCTCTCTCAAACTACAGCACGCTCTGGGATCACACGGCCTTCCTTATAACACTGGCTGTCTTCAGTGGCAAATCCATGGATCCATCCCAGTTTTGCTATTGCAGTTTTTGTAGCTCACATCTTGAGCTATGTGACAACCAGTAAGCATGACCCGATCTTGAACTTCATTGTACTGCAGGTTGACTACCTTGTTATAAAGAAACACTCTGCCACAGGCACCTATGAACCAAGCAGATGAGTTCCGAGAGGTTCATCAGGATTGTTCCACAGTTTGCACAAGAAAACAGACAAGTACTACCAATATGATCAAGGAAAATTCTGCCTATTTTTATAGCTGAAGTTCTAAAAACTTGCATAGGAGTGTACCATACAGGGTTTGCAAGAGCACACCTACCCTCCACCAGGAAGTGGACACTTAGGCTATTCCCAGTTTTAGGCTATTATGAATAAAGCCACATAATTTGATTGATTTATAAATTCAGCGCAATTCTAATAAAAAATTCCAATATGGGTTTTTATGGAACTTGATAAAGTGATATTAATATTTAAACAAAAGTGCAAATGGCCAAGAATCGCCAGAACAATTTAGAAGATTTTAACAAATCAGGGAATACTCATCCTACCACATATTAATAATTACTACAAAGCTATAGTCATTAAGACAGTGTGGAACTTGCTCAGGGATAGGCAAATAAACCAACACAACTGAATTGCAGATTTCATAACCATCCTCTTGTGTCAGAAGACAGAGGTGAGAAGAGGATGGACTATTAAAAATATGGTGCTGATTGTCCATATGGAAAAATAATAAAACTAGATCCCTACATCATGTCATATACAAAAATAAATTCCAGGTGGATTAAATACCTAAATGTAAAACAATAAGAATAAAACAACAAAACTAAAAAAATTTTTAACTTCTATAATAAACTATCGGAGACTACGTCATTAACTCAGGGTTAAAAAGAATTCCTTAAACAAGATCCCAAAGGATAAAATGTAAGGTAAAATGATAAATTTCACAATAATATAAATCAAAACCTTTATGGACAAAACAAACAAACAAAAAAGTATAAATGGGGGTGTGGACAACACACTGGGAAAAGACAATTGCAATGCATATTATTGAGAAAGAAATAGTAAAAAAAATACATATCAATAACTCTTACAAATCAATATTAAAAAAGACAAACAACATGGTTAGAAAATGGGCAAAGGTGTAAACAGGAAATATGCAAAGGAAGAAAACTGAAGAGCCAAGAAAGATCTGAAATGATGTTATACCTTGTCTTACTGCACTGGCTGAAAACTCCCGCTCAGGAAAATGCAAATTAAACCAACACTGAGATACTATTTCATACTCACCAGATTGGAAAAAATGAAAAAATACTGATAATACCAAATGTGAGAATGAGAAGCAACAGGCATTACAGTGACCATGGAAATGTAAATTAATATAACAATCTGAAAAGACATTTGGCAATATCTAGTAAAGTTGAAAATGTACATATCTTTTAGCTCTCCAATTTTCCTCCTGGGTACACCCTCAAGGAGTGTTTTTCAAACTGCAAGTTGTGACCTTTTGGTGGTTCACGAGTAGTATTTTTTTCTAATAAAAAGAATGAAATAGAATAGACTAGAATATATCACAGAGTATGTAGCTTATAATATGGGTATTATTCATGAAAGTATTATTACTTATGAAAGTTATCTGGGTTATATGTACATTTGTTCATTCTTGGTCATAATGTAAAATGTATTACTGTGGGACATTGTCAAAAGAGTTTAAAAGACATTGCCCAGAGAAACTATTACATGTGCACAAGAATACATGTAAAATAATTTTCAGTTGCATCAACTATAATAGAAAAAATATAAACAACCTAAGTATCTACCAATATATGAGATATTCGCATTATGAACAGAATACCAAATAACAGTTAAAATGAAAACATATAGCCACATGATCAACATGGATAAATCTCATAAAAATAATGCTAAATGAAATAAACATAATGTTACAGAAATATAGGATCAGAGTGATACCATGAACATAAAATTTAAAACATGCAAAATAATGCTAAATATTGTTTAATGGTACATACACGTACAGCAAAAATATAAAAAAAAATACAAGACAATGACAAAGACCAAATACAGAATACTGGTTACCTCAGTGGAGAGAAGGAGGGAAAGAGAATTACACATCCGTAATTTTTATTTCTTAACAAAAATCTGAAGCAAACATATCAAAATAGTAATAACTGACAAAGCTGGGTAGTGGGTACATGTGTTCATTATGTCAATCTTGACACTTTTCTGAATGATTCGAATATTCAAGTATTTTATACTAGTTGGACAACTTACCAAAACCATCACTCTCAAGGTACTAATTATGTCTATAGACAATGTGAATCTCTCCTCACTTCCTTTATTTGTTACCCTACCCCTTATCACTTCAAAGAAAATAAAAGGATAAATTTAATTTTGCTTAAAACGAAATCATCTAATATTCATATTGGTGACTGATACCAAAAAAGGTTAACTATCTTGAGATATTATTGTTCTTATTACCTTCACTTAGTCGTACTACTTCTAAACATTTTTGCCTTGAAAATCAACACTAATCAGGGGATGTCTGGGCTGCAGAAAATTAGAAGTGTTTTTGAGGGGCAACATGGCATAGTAAAGGGTCATTTACCTTTTCTGGGTTATCTTACGGGTATGATGATGTTATAGATACTAGCTAGAGGACTTTTCTGACTGTAAGTAGAGTTGGGATTCAAACACAGGAGGCCTGTCTCCAGAGTTTGGGTAGTTAACGACTATATATACACAGTCCCTATAACCTGTGTGGTCTCACTCATGCCTGCCTCTTATATCATTTTTCTCTCCTGCTCACAAGGCTGCAATCACAGTGTCCTCCTTCCCAAATCCTACCTGCAAGTCCTTGCTTTCAATATTTTCTCAGTCTGAAACGCACTTCCGTTGGCTGACACCTAACTGCCTGTCAGTCACAACTCACCTCAGAAGCCTTCCCAGACTACTCCATCTAAAGCAGCAACCTGCTACCCTTCCCTCTCCATTACCCTACCTCATTATTTTCTTCAGAGGATTCAATGCTTTATAAAATTATTTTACTTTGCTATTTGTACCACTCCCCTACCACTGGACTGTAAGCTCTTTCAGGAGCAAGCTCTTACCTGTCTTGTTTATAGTATCTATATATACTAATATATATAGTATAATTCTTCAATGACTGTTGAATGGTGAAATGGTAAATCATTTTACCAGCTGGCCTCAGTTTCCACATCTGCCACATGAAAGGGTTAGACTAAAGTTCTTTTCCTGATCTTAATACTATGACAATGCAGTTTAGTAATACAGCAAAGTCATGTCTCAAAAGCATCTTCCTTCATAGGAAAAAGGTGGACCTGGATTCATTATGTTAGGATGCCCTCTTCTGGGGAAAATAAGAATTTCACAAAATGTATTTTATAAACATTTCATGTGTTTTGCCACTTAGCCTTATTTTTAAATTCACCATTCCAGAAACACACAGTGGATAACAACTTACAGTAGGAAGGTTTTCCTTCATTGCATCTGTCTTCCTTTGCTTAAATACACCATATTCTTTAGCAATGTAGTATTTGGCCATTCTTGATCATTGATTTCCTGTCTAGCTTTTCCTAAATATCTTCTAAGATCAATACTAGACCCATCTAGCCATGGTTTATACACAAGAAGTCTTCTCACAATGGTGATAAGTATACAGTGTAAACAGTACAGAGAATGATACAAAATATAGCCCAGCTTTAAGTCATTTAATAGCCCAGAAAATCTCAAAACCTTAAATTGGATTAAGATGATCCAGGACTGCTAGTGCCTGTAGGCATCTGCCAGAAGCAAACAAAAATCCTCTCTAGAGGAAGATAACATTATCCTAGACCCCAAATTATTTTGAAAAATAATTTCCAAACACACCATCCAGCATCCATTCAAATATAATCAGTACATGACGAAAATAGCCATCATGAACAAAAAATAGCACTAACAACATGTAACAGAAACAGACCACAGGCACTTCAGAGAGTAGAACTACCAGATGGATTGTAAAATCATGTTTATTTTACTCATAGAGATTTAAAAAAAAATTTTTTTTTCACAAGTGGAAACTGTTACAGTACATGTTTGAGAAGAAAGAAAGACACACTAGAAATTTGAAAACTGGGGTGGGGTGGGGAACCCACCAACCCAAACTATTAACAATTACCAAAATTTGTTAACTCAATGGACAGATTTAAAAGCTCCTCAGACACAGCTGAAGAGAAAAATTAATAAAATGGAAAGACAGAAGAAACTACATAGAATGAAACAAAGACAAAAGGAAGGTACATACAGAACAGAGGGTAAAAGACTTAAAGGATTCAGTGAGGAAAACCAACATATTTCATTGGCGTTTAGAAGAAAACAAGATGGACTGGAGCTGAAGCAAAATCTAGTGCCTAAGATTTCCCAGAATTGATGAAAGACATCAAACCACAGATTCTACATATCCAAAGAAACCAAACAGAATAAATGAGAAGAAATCAAAGCTAGATATACCACAAAAACTAAAGCCAGAAAATCATAAAAGGGGGGAGGTGGAAGAGGGGGTGCCTGTGTGGAAGATAACCTTCAAAGGAGTCACTGTTAGAATGATACAGTTAAATTCACAATAGCAGCAATGGAATCTGAAGACAGTGAAACAGTATCTTCAAAATAAGGAAAGAAAGTAACTACCAACCTAGAATTCCATACCTGGTGAAAACATCCTTCAAGGTTGCATGTTAAATTAAAACATCCTCAGACAAGCAAAAACAGAATTTGCTACTAGCAGATCCATGCTAAAGGAAATACAAAATTGTGTATTCAGGCAGAAGTAAAATTACCTCAGAAGGCAAGTTGGAGATGCAGAAAAAAGTGAACATTTATTATGTATAAAACAAAAATAATGTCTTGTGGGGTTTAAAATACACAAAGAATGAATACACAGGATGACAACAGCATACAGGTCAGGAGCAGGGGAATAAAATTCAAGTGTTCTAAGAAATTTGCATTATCCCTGTGGAGGAGAAAAGTACCAAGTAAATAAAACTTTGATAAGTGAAAAAAATGAAAAAATAAAAACTCTTCAGTCAGTCCAAAAGAATACATGAAGGAAGAGGAAAGTAAACACAGAACAGGTGGTACACAGAGAAAGCATATAGTAAAGATGGTAAATTTAAATCTAAATATATCAGTCATTACATAATGTAAATGGAATAAATACTTCAGTTAAAAGTCAAAAGACTGTCATATAAACGAAAAAAAAACAAAACCAACGCCATAATACTAATAATAAATGATTCTAGAATGCAAGTCTCAGTATAACACAAGCTCAAGATGTAAATGAAGGACTTCTAAAAATTGTAATGAAGATAAATGCTAGAGTGCCTGAATCCTAGGCTTCTTCAGATATGCATGGTACCACAAGTTAAGCAAAAAAAGAAGAGCTTCCAATCCAGACAACATTACCTGCAGCAGCCAGATGAGCTGTTACCTCATCAGCTGCTGTGGAGTTGAGTATATCTGAATCATCATAAGAGGTGTCCTCAGGGGAAGAAGGTGAGTCTTCATCAGCACTCAGCATACTGTGCTCAGTGTAAGTGGCCACATGGACCTGCTGTACTTGTTGGGCCACTGCATGCGCTTCTATGGTAGCCATGTGTTCAGTTTGGGTCACTCCGTGTTCCTCCATGAAGATCTACCGTCAGAAAAAAGGGAAAAATACTGGATTCAGTGTATAACATAACACAATGCTTAAAATAAAAAATATTTTCTTCAAGAGTAGAGGAAATTTGACAAGTCTCCGATTTCACTACTTACCTCACCACACAGTCATAGGAAATGGGAAGCACCATTCCTATGACATTCTTCACAGAAATAGAAAAAACAACCCTAAAATTCATACAGAATAACAAAAGACCCTGAATAGCCAAAGCAATTCTGAGCAAAAAAAAATAAAACAGGAGGCATTACACTACCTGACTTCAAATTATACTACAAAAGCTATAGTAACCGAAACAGCAAGGTACTGGCATAAAAACAGACACTTGAACAGAATAGAGAATCCAAAAATCAACCCAGGTATTTATAGCCAACTGATCTTTGACAAAGGCACCAAGAACATACACTGGAGAAAAGACAGCTTCTTCAGTAAATGGTGCTGGGAAAACTGGATATCCATGTGTAGAAGAATGAAACTAGACCCATACCTCACGCCATATACAAAATCAACTCAAAATGGATTATAAAGACTTAAGTATAAGACCTGAAACTATAAAACTCCTAGAAGAAAACATAGGGGAAACACTTCAGGGCAGAGGACTGGGCAAAGACTTTATGAATAAGACCGCAAAAGCACAACAACAACAAAAAATAAACAAATGGGATTATATCAAACTAAAAAGCTTCTGCACAGCAAAGGAAACAATCGACAGAGTGAAAAGATAACCTAATGAACGGGAGAAAATATTTGCAAATCATACATCTGACAAGGGATTAATATCCAGAATATACAAGGAACTCAAACAACTTCATAGTAAAAAACTAAATAATCCAATTTAAAAAATGGGCAAAGGATCTGAATAGATGTTTTTCAAAGAAAGACACACAAATGGCCAATAGGTACACACAAAAAAATGCTCAACATCACTAATCATCAGGGAAATGCAAATCAAAACCACACTGAGATATCATTTCACCCCAGCTAGACTGGCTATTATCAAAAAGACGGAGAATAACAAATGCTGGTGAGGATGTAGGGAAAAGGGAACTCTTCTACACTGGTGATGAGACTAAATTAGTTCAACCATTATGAAAAACAGTATGGAGGTTTCTCAAACAACTACAGATAGAACTAGTATACAATCCAGCAATCCCACTTTGGGGTATATAGCCAAAAGAATGGAAATCACATGTCGAAGGGATATCTGTACTCTCATGTTCATCACAACTCTATTTTACAATGGCCAAGATATGGAACCAATCTAAATGTCCATCAACAGATGACTAGATAAGGAAAATGTGGTATAGATAAAAAATGGAGTACTATTCAGCCGTAAAAAAGAATGAAATTCTGTCATTTGCAGCAACATGGATGAGCTTGGCGAAAATTATGTTAAACAAAATAAGCCAGGCATAGAAAGGGAAATACTGCATGTCCCCACTCATAAGTGGGAGCTAAGAAACAAAGAAAGAAAGACCATAATAAAACACTGAACTTTCAGAAGGAGAGAAAAGACCTGTAGTTACTAGAGGTGGGAAAGGTGGAGGGAGAGGGAGAATAGGGAGTAACTGAGTAAGGGACACAAGAAGTACTTATGATTTGTAATGATGAATGTGCTAATAATATTGATTTGATCATTACATACTGTATACAAATCCTAATAGTCACTCTGTCCTCCATAAATGTATAAATAAAAATTAAAATTAAAAAAAATACGATACCAAAATGGTGGAATATTTTCTTTATGTGAAACTGTTTTGATGAAAATTCATTGTGCTTATTTCATACCTCAGGTCACAAAACAATAAGTACATCAATAAAAAGATGTTTAAACACAACAATAAAAAGATACTTAAAATATCCCAATGATTAGCATTTAATGTTGTATACATAAAAGCATTTAGTAAATAAGTGAAATACTTAACATTTTCTTCGTATTTCAAAGACAACTGGGAGTTAACCACCCCCGACAAAAAACACAATTATTCACATTGGTTTTTCTGCTTATAAAACTGTAGTTCTTGTAAACCGTGGAATGATGCAATGATTTATAAAGCAGTAAATTAAAAGTATACTCTCTTATCGCACTTATTATCCCTCTCCCTGAAGTTCATTATTCTTAAAAAAAAATTGGGGGGCATACATATACATAGATTTAAAATAAAAACAGGTTTATATTACATATAGTTTGCCTTTTTCATATTACAATATATCTGGACATTTTGACATGTCAATACATACAGATCTACCATTATCATTTTTAAGTAGCTGTAGAATACTTTCCATTGTGTGGGTGTGTCATAATTTATGTAACCAATCACCTACTGAAGCAAGACTGCTTCCAAATCTTTGCTTATATAAACATCAGTGCAGTAAATACCATTGTATATAAAATTTTGCATACTGGTTCCTCAAAAAAATTAAAATAGAACTACCATATGATCCAGCAATTCCAATTCTGGGTATATATTCAGAAGTGAAAGCATTGGTCTCGAACAGGTATGTGTATACTCATGTTCACAGCAGCATTATTCACAATAGCCAAAAGGTGGAAGCAACCCAAGTGTCCATCAATGGATAAATGGGTAAAAAAAATGTGGTCTATACAAGGATATTTCAAAAAATTCATGGAAAAATATTATTAAAAGATAATATTGAACTTTCCATGAACTTTTTGAAGTATCCTCACACATACCACATATTATTCAGTTTTAAAAAGAAAGGAAATGCAAATTAGGAATAGAGGAGAACTTCCACAACTAGATAAAGAAAATCTACAAAAAACCTACGGCTAACATCATACTTAATGGTGAGAAACTAGCAGCTTTCCCACTATGATCAGGAACAAAGCAAGGATGTCTCCTCTCACCACTTCATTTCAACATTATACAATAAGACAAAAAAGAAATAAAGGCAACCCTGATTGGGTAGGAAGAAATAGAACTGTCTTTGTTCACAGATGGCATGATTATCTATACAGAAAATCCAAAACAACCAACAAAAAAACTGTTGGAACTAACAGAAAGGTTGCAGGATACAAGGTTAATATACAAAAGTCAACTGCTTTGCTAAATACTAGCAAGGAATTTGAAATTCAAAAAAAAGTGGAATTTGAAATTCAAAACAAAATACCATGTATATTAGTACCGAAAAAAAAAGTACTAAGGTACAAATCTAACAAAATATGTACAAGATCAATATGAGGAAAACTACAAAACTCTGATGAATGAAATCAAAGAACTAAATAGATATTTCGTGTTCACAGATAGGAAGACTCAATAATGTCAAAATGTCAGTTGTTCCAATTTCATCTCTAGAGTCAACATAATCCCAATGAAAATCCAGCAAGTTATTTTATGGATATCAACAAACTCATGCTAAAGTTTATATGGAGGTACACAAGACCCAGAATAAACAACAGAATATTGAAGAACAATAATGTCAGAGGCCTGACACTACTTGACTTCAAGACTTAATATAAAGCTACACTAATCACGACACTGTGGTATTAATGGAATAACAAACAAATAGATCAGTAGATATAAACAGCGAGCCGAGAAATAGACTCACATAAATATAGTCAGCCGATTTTTGACAAAGGCACAAAGGTAATACAATGGTTTACCAAAGATAGTCTCTTCAATGACTGGTACTGGAACAAGTGGACCTCCACATATCAAAAAATAATCTAAACATAGACCTTACACCCTTCACAAAAATTAATTCAAAATGGATCATAGACCTAAATGTAAAATACAAAATATAAAACTCCTAGAAGATAACATAGGAGAACATCTAAATGATCTCAGGTATAGCAATGACTTTTTAGATACAATGGCAAAGGCATGATCCATAAGAGAATTATAAGCTGAACTTCATTAAAATAAAAAACTCCTACTCTGTGAAAGACACTGCCAAGAGAATGAGAAAACAAGTCACAGACTGTAAGAAAATATTTGCACTTTTGCATATCTGATAAAAGACTGTTACCCAAAATAAACAAAGAATTCTTAAAACTCAACAATAAGAAAATGAACAACCCAAGTAAAAAATGAGTGAATGACCTGAAGAGATATCCTACCAAAGATATGCAGATGGTAAATGAGCATATGAAAAGATGCTCAACATCATGTGTCATTAGGGAATTACATATTAAAACAAGTGAGATACCACTACACACCTATTAGATTGGTAAAATTTAAAACACTGACACCACCATGCTGATAAGGATATGGAACAACAGGAACTCTCAGTCATTGCTGGTGGGAATGCAAAATAGTGCAGCCACTTTGGAAGATAACTTGGCAATTTCTTACAAAACTAAACATACTCTTCCACAAGATCCAGCAATTGTGCTCCTTGATTTATCCAAAGGAGTTGAAAACTTACATCCACACAAAAACCTGCACATGGATGTTTACTGCACTTTGCAATTCACAATTGCAAAAACTTGGAATCAAACAAGATATTCTTCAGTAGATGAGTGGATAAACAAACTACAGTTCATCCAGACAATGAAATATCATTCAGCACTAAAAATAAATGAGCTACCAAGCCATGAAAAGCATGGAAAAAGCTTAGATGCATGTTGCTAAGTGAAAGAAGCCAATCTGAAAAGGCTACATACTGTATATTCCAACTATATGACCTTCTGGAAAACTGCGGCGACAGTAAAGGGATCAGTGGTTGCCAGGGATTGGGGGTAAGAGAGGGATGAATAAGCAGTACACAGAGGATTTTCAGGGCAGTGAAACTACTCTGTATGATACCATTATGGTGGATATGTGTCGTTACACATTTGTTCAAACCTATAGAATATACAACACCAAGAGAGAACCCTGATGTAAACTATAAACTATGGTCATAGTGAGTTAATGTAGGCTCATCAATTAGAACAAATGTACCACTCCATTTCAGAATGTTGATAGTGGGGGAGGTTGTACATGTGTAAGGACAGGGGATATACGGGAAATCTGTGTACCTTCCACTCAACTTTGCTGTGAACCTAAAACTGCTCTAAAAAACAAAGTCTATTTAGACCCACTTAAAAAAAAAAAAAAAGGGAAATTCTGACACATGCTGCAACATAAATAAACCTGGAAGATATTCTGCTCAGTGAAATAAGCCAGTTACAAAAAGACAAATACTGCATGATTCCACCTATATGAACTATCTAGAATAGTCAAATTCACAGAGACAGAAAGGAGAATAGAAGTTGCCAGTGGCTAGGGGAGGTGGATTGGGGAGTTGTTTTCATGGGTACAGAGTTTCAGTTTTCCAAGATGAAAACAGTCTGGAGATTGGTTGCACAATGTGAATGTACTTAACACTACTGAACTGTACACCTAAATATGGTTAAGTTGGTGAATTTTTTGTTATATATTTTTAAACCCAATTAAAAAAAATTAAATCCTCCCTTATACCTGTAACTTCTGTGCAAATGTGATTAATCTTAGAGCAGAATAAAACTAGCCCTTATTACCTTTATTAAAAAAACCCTTAATTCTTAAAGGTGAAATTGCTGAGCCAAAAGGCATATGTATTTAAATTTTTGATGCACATTGAAAAGCTAAGTGTTTAACTTGTACACTAACATTATGTCTACTTATATAAACCCACACAAACACATACACAAATTTGAAATCTGACTATCGTGTAACAGTATACAGCACTGCCCATCTAGAGTTTATAAAAAGAAATGTCAACCAGATAGACATAGAAATATGACCTTTACGGCTACATGTAAACAGAACATAATTATCTATTTATGCAAAAGTTTTCTGATTCTTATTCTGCTCTATTATAAATGTTTCATTTTCCACTTTTAAGGACTCTAACTAAAATCCTTTGCTCCTCTGAGTAACTGCTTTCTCAACAAGTCTCATCCTGTCTTTCTTTCGCAGGTCAACTGTTTCCATGTTTATAACAAAATTTTTACTTTTTTGAGGTTCTTGATCCCGTTTTATATTCTTGTGCTATTTCTGGGCTTTCTTTTGCTCTAACTTTTGATTGTCTCTTTTCACTCTCACACCCTTAGACATATTACAACTCATCCTTCTAATCCATTGATTTTTTACTTTGATTCAATTATCTCAAGGAATATTCTGTAGTTCAAAATAAAATTCACTTTAATTATAAAATAAAACCACCACAGGGTGCCATAAATCCAAAAAGATTAGGAACCACTCAGCTTTCCCTTGAATCCCTTTCCCACACTTCCCTTTCTGCCTGGGGCCATCCCTTCAGCCTCATATCTGTGTGTGGCATACTACCTTCTCAAACAAACTCACACCCTCATTTTTTCAAATGGAGCTTTTTAAGAGGTACTTGGTAAAATAATATGTGTTTAATATATAGAGAAAAGGATACAGAAAACCAGGATAATGGTAACATTTGTAAAATCTGGGTAAAGGGTATATCAGAATTCTTTGTACTATTCCCGCAACTTTTCTAAAGTCCAAAATTGTGGTAAAATTTTAAAAATTGTTTTAAAGAAAGATACTTGACAAGATGCACTAAAGTTTCTTCCATATCCTATGTTTGGTGTGAGTTTCAGAATATCCAAAGGAATATATCCTAGCCCCCAGATTTGTACTTATCTAAAATGTAATTTAACACACTAAGTCACACGATTAAACATAACATATGAGAGGAAGATACCATTAAAATGCTATCTTTCCATCTATTTCACTGTTCTTCTAGTCTAAGAGACAACCTGCTTAGGGCATTTTAGAATTCTGGGTACTTCAAAATTGTTTTTAAATGATTTGGGATTAGATGGCATCTAACGGCTTTTCAAAGGGATTTGTACGCTATGCACTTGGCATAATGGATTTCAATTCTTTGCTCCAGAATGCAGTTCACAGCATAAATCAATAGGGCTGTCTGCTTCACAGGCTTGTCACTTCTGCCCAGGGCCTCCTCTCTTTCTACCTCCCTCCCCCATCCCATCCTTCAGCCTCTCTAACCATTTTTATTCAGCATACTCTGTAAAAAGCAAAAGCAAAAGCAAAGGTATTTCTGACTTCTTTGAACTAGAGTGGGATACTTGTAAATGATGCTTTCAATGTTTTCATAAAATCATAATAGGAAGTAGGTTGTCTAAAGCCAGATATAACTGACATACATATATTGCTGGAGATCCCCATTTCCCCAAAGTCAATTTCAGTGAAACATTTTAGCTTTCATCCATGAGGAGTCAGAGTCTCTGGAGAGCAAAACTGATGGGAACTCCTAATAGGTGAAAACATATTAAATAATCTGCATTTAAAAAAAAAAAGAAAAAAAAAACAGACTATACCCAGATATCCAGAACCCCTGAGCAAGTTACTTAACCTCTAAGCTGCACTTCTGTCCTTTTTTTTAATGAAAAAAAATTATAGTACCTACCCTCAAAAGATGATATGAGGATTAAATGAGATGATCCAGATAAAGTGAGGAACACAGTGCTCAGCACAGAAGTGGTCAACATTGATTATGATAATGATGCCAGAATTCCTTTGTCTTTACGATTCTATCCTTCCTGACTCATTACCTGACTAGTTTCATAAGCACTGGGCCTCAATTTCTTCATCTTTAAATTAGAATTAATCTCTGAGAATATAGTTTTCTTAATTGTGCAAGAGATTTTAAGTCAGGCATCTGAAAAGCCCTGTATTAACTCCAGCGACTGAAATACTGTTGTCCTAGCCATAAAATAAGGAAATGAAAGGAAATCAACGTCCCTAGCATACTTTTGTATAGTGCATAAAAGGGAGAGGCAGCAGATGGACCTGACAGTGATTCCTCTGAACTGATGTGAAAAGGCACTGGCAACATAAAATGACCTATAACTCTAAACGCCACATCCAAATAAAAGGGTACATCTATTGAGCCAACAGTGTTCAGCAGATTAGCCAACACTCCATTTTTAAAAAAATCATTCCCCAAAACAATAACTTAAACATGGTAACAATTTTACTAAAACCTTTCTCTTAGCCTGGATCATCACCTAGGCTGCCAGTATGTGCTTCATCTAAAGGTCTTTCTTTATTATATTAACTATAAGGGTTGGGAAGGAAGCAATTTGGTACAGAGGAGTTCCTGCTTTTGCCCTTCCAGGCCAGTAAGAGTGGGACTGAAATACAGTGGAAGAGAATACAGAAAAAGATTATCTTGGCCCAGAGCACCCTGGTACTTGTGGTCAATAATATCTATGGAGCTACTGGAATTTGAAAGAAATGTCCAAGGGAGTTAAATTTAGTCCAATCCACACATAATGGATGCGATTCAATGTAGAGTATTTTAAAAATCAAAGTAGGAAGAAGAGCAGGCCAGGAAACATAATCGAACCACAAATGAATGTAAAGGAAAGCATTAGTCTAATCAATATCATTATCATATCAAAAGAAAAACTGTAAGAACTGCCTAAAGGACAATCTTAGGCCAAGACTGGGTCTACAGTCCAAACCAGGGACAGGAAAACTGAGAGAGGTACAACTTACATTCTTGGACATATCCAGAATATAAACTGCATAACCAGGATAGAAATTTCATTCAACTGAAAGCCCTTTCTCAAAAAAGGCTAAACTCAACGATAGGATTTGCTTCTTGGGGGACACTAGCGTAATGGATCAAAATCTCACTATAGTAGGAAAAATTAAAAAACAACAGCACGAAAAACGTCAGAGTGAAAACAGAAGCAAGGTAAATGTGGCTTTATTCTGAGTATAAATGGAGCTTAAGACAAGAAGAATCTATTTGACCTAGGAACATTCTCTTTCAAATAGCCCATGAGTGATGATATCAAATTTGTAGAGAAAAAATATATATATATATGTCCTCCCACACCACTGGGCTCTACAATGAAAAAAAGAAGTCAAAGTCATGTAATCACTTATTATTTTCCATTTTAAGACTCCAACTATAGACCAAAATACAGAAAATTAAATATGATACAAAACAGAATGTAAAAGTTATGAACCACGACAATGTAAAAGCAAAGATAAGGCTGACAGAAATTAGGAGGTAGAAGAGGGGCAGAAGGGTGAAGGAATGGCTAGGGGTATTAATATTTTACAGTGAGAGAGTCAGGAGACACTATCAAGACTAGACAGAAGAATTTAATATTATAATGTAACTATCAAAAATAGAGAGGAAAAGAATACTGTGAAGTAATCCTTATTTTTCATGAAAAGAAGTCAATAACGCTCAAGTCCAGAAATAGTGGTATAGGTCTGGCTGGGTTAGCTCGGTTGGTTAGAATGTGGTGCTGATAATACCAAGGTCCAGGGATCAATCTCTGTTCAGGCCAGCTGCCAAAAGTTAATTAATTAATTTTAAAAAGAAATAGTGGTATAGACATATTACTTAGAGTTCAGGAGGTTTTATTCTTTGATAATACTATAAACAAAACAGTTAAACTATAAGCAGAAACAAAGTACTTGCCTCTGAAAAGTGGGACCTGGAGTAGGGGAAGATTGTGGCAAAGGGCCACTGATTTTTATAAGTCCTTCTATTTGATCTTTTAATCATATGGATGTATTGCTTTGACTTTTGACAAAATGAGCTTTAAAAACAAATAACTATAATATAGCCTTCCAAATTGATCCTTTTGAAAATTAAAATTAAACAACATGCTAAGGGCAAACTGTCACTAGAAAAATCAAGCCTCCTTCTTATGCTAAGAACCAGGAGAATTGCACTATTCAAGCTCAGAAATAGCCTTGCCTTACACCACACCAGCACCTTGGGGCCCACCCAGGGTCCCGAAGCATGGAGAAGGGGACCGGACCTCTCTCCCACAACTAGGCACACTGTGCCAGTGCCTCGGGGCCCACCCAAGGACCCAGGGCATGGAGAAGGGGACCGGAATGCCCTCCCACAATCAGGCACACCATGCCAGTTCCTCAGGGCCCACCCGGGGCATGGAGACAGGGACTGGACCCTCCTCCCACAACCAGGCATGCCACACCAGTGCCTCAGGGCCCACCCAAAGACCTGGGGCATGGAGAAGGGAACCAGACTGCCCTCCCTCAACCAGGCACACCGTGCCAGCACCTCGGGGCCTGTCCAGGGACCTGGGACAGGAGAAAAGGACTGGATCCCCCTCCCCCAACCAGGCACACCAAGCCAGCTCCTTGGGTCTCACCTGGTGACCTGAGGCATGGAGAAGGGGACTGGACACACCTCCCACAACCTGGCACATGGCACTAGCGACATGGGGCCTGCCCAGGGACCAGAGACATGGAGAAGGGGACTGGACACACCTCCCACAACCTGGCACATGGCACTAGCGACATGGGGCCTGCCCAGGGACCAGAGACATGGAGAAGGGGACCAGACACACCCCACAACCAGGCATACTGCCAGTGCCAAGGAGCATACCAGAAACAGCATCTCCATGTAGGTGGCTCACTGCAGCCTCCACAATAACCATGGCTGCCGCGAAAGCGACTAGACACCACAAGTACCACACAAATGGTCTACCAACCACTGGAGTGCATTCGCACAAGGAGAGTCACCAGCAGAGTCAAAGAAAAGAAGAGGATGTCTCTTTCCACAAAGCCCATTTCAGAGTGACAGAAGAAGCATCTGCTCTATGATAATATTGGGAGACCTGATCACATCTCTCAGCACTGGACAGATCATCTAGGCAACAAATCAACAGAGTAACCATTATTCTTTCAGAAGGAGAGAAGAAATCTAGGGTTATTAGAGGAGGGAGGGGGTGGGAATGGGGGAAGGGAAGAGATTGGACAAGGGGCATAAAGAATAATTACAATTTGTGGGCCAGCCCGTGGCTCACTCGGGAGAGTGTGGTGCTGATAACACCAAGGCCACGGGTTCGGATCCTATATAGGGATGGCCGGTTGGCTCACTGGCTGAGCATGGTGCTGACAACACCAAGCCAAGGGTTAAGATCCCCTTACCGGTCATCTTTAAAAAAAAAAAAAAAAAGAATAATTACAATTTGTAACAATACATATGCTAGTAATATTGATTTGACCAACATATCTCAATGTTCAACCCCCAAAATATGTATAATCAATTTTGATTCAATAAATAAAATAAATTTAAAAATAAAAATAAAAAATTAATAAACAAATAAACAAACAAACAAACAAACAAATAAATAAAAATAGCCTTGCCTTGAATAAAATTAACTTCCTCATCTGGAGTATCTGAAATTAACAAAATTTTATATGACTGTAATCACATAATATTTTTCATTACAATATATTGGCTAAATTTGTAAGTATTCATTAATATTGATAATAACCCAAGAATCCAGTTAATAATGATGCTTTTATGCAATATATAAGAAAAACAAGCTTTAACACACAACTTCATAATGACTTAAGGATAACGAATGGTTTTATGAAAACAATACTGTAAGCTCACTGAAGGCAGGGCTTGGGTCCATAAAGTCTGTATAAATAATGTCTATCATAATTTGCTCTTTAGTAAATGCTTGGGGTAATTGGTTGTACATTTTAATTACTAAAGCTAAACCCAGGCAATTACAGTTTCTGTAATTCCCTTATAAGGCTGTATTGGCTCTCTCTTTCACTTCCAAGCCCTCTCTTCTATACTTATTCTGTGCTGCTCTCTACAGAGCTCTGGGCTGGGTCAGCCAACCATGTTTTCCAGAATTGCCTGTCAGTTTCCTGTTAGGTTTTGCCTAGGAAGACAGGAAGAAGAGAGAAGGGATTTCCTTGCTGTTTTCATTCCTATCAGTGTTATTCTATCAACAGAGGACAGCTGCATCTCCCAACTCCAGCTGTGACCCTTCTTTCTGGTGGTTGAACAGCAGTTGTGTGGCATCCCTTTCAGAGGTCAGATTACCAGCTGGGGGGCGGGGGGCCTCTGAGCCCTGAGGTTGTTCTCTTCTCTTCCCCCAGCCCTAGGGGTGGTAGCTGTTTCCTGTCTGAATTATTTCAGTGTCTGCTTTCTGCACTTTCAGTCTTCCAACACCTGTGTGAGCGATTCCCAGAATTAAATTATCTGATATATGTCACATGGTTTTCTAGCCTCTGACTGACATAAAGGAAAGAAAACATGTACCCTCATCAGAAATTATTCATAGAGGGGCCGGCCCGGTGGCGCACTGCTACAGTGTGCCGCTTGGGAGCGGGGCAGCGCTCCCACCGAGGGTTCGGATCCCACATACAGACCGGTTCCCGCTCACTGGCTGAGCGAGGGGCGGGCGCAGCACCGAGGGTTGCGATCCCATTGCCGGTCCGGTCCGGTACGGGCGCGACACTGAGGGTTGCGGTCCGTTGCCGGACACGAAAAAAGACAAAAAAATGGAAAAAAAAAAAGAAATTATTCATAGAGTGCTGGTAAGCAGTATTCTGGACTTCTTATATCCTTAATAAAGAAGTGATTCTAAAGCCACTTTTATAAGACCACCATTAGGGTTTCTGTTTCCATACACTGATGAAGTTCAGTACAAAATCTTGAGCTTAACAAATCATTAGAAGAGGCTAAGTTAGAAAGTATAAAATGTCTCACAAAGAGAGAAGTGGGACACTTAGAAGTGAGAAAGAGGTACACACAGAAAAGGAAGAAGGAGATATAAACAAACTTTTATCTGTTTGTGAGTCTATCTTACCTACTCTTTAAGTAAGTAAGGTACTCAATAAGCTTAACATCCCTGCAAAACACAAAATCAACATCACAGTAACACAGTAAGTGTCTCTATATGGAAATAATAGTGACAAACAGCCACAAAATGATTTGTCATATTATTCAAAGAATAGGCTAATTTAGGTGTTTGGATAACCCAAAGAAAGTGTAGCAATGGCAGCTTTGACCTTCATCTACCATTCTAACTTCTTCACAGACTATGTAGATCTATGTAAGTCTACTGAAAATCAATAGTGAGTATTGGCTACAATTTCTAGCGATTTAGAGTTGCCATTTGTTCTTATTGTACAACTGGACCCAATGTGTACAAAAGACTGGAGAATCTCCTCTCTATACCACCTCACATCAGGCTTATGCACCTATCCTCACTTCTACAGCGGGGTGGTTAAGAGTACAGACTATGGAGACAGAATATTGGATTCAAATCCTTGCCCTGCCACTTACTAGCACCTTAGTCAAGTTTCATTTGACTTTTATGCCCTAGTTTTATCATCTGCCAAATAGGGGGGAATGACAGTATTTACTTCATAGAATTATTGTAAGGACCAATTATGAGTTACTATTTGTAAAAGAATTTAAAATAGGACATGTGTGTGTGTGTGTGTGTGTGTGTGTATATATATATATATATATATAGTTAGTGCTATATAAGTGTTAACATTATTATTATTCCACAATATATATATATATATATATATATATAGTTAGTGCTATATAAGTGTTAACATTATTATTATTCCACATAAAAAGACAGGTAAAGCATAGACATGCCAAAGGGAAAGTTACATGATTTTTTTTTATATTGAGAAAAATAATGCTTATAGATCACATTAGGGGTTTTGACCATATAAGGACCACTATCAGACAGTAGTTCTTGATCTTTTTTGAATCATGGGCCCCTTTGAGGATGAGTGTAAGCTATAGACTTTCTTCCTAGAAAAAATGCATGAACACCAGAATTTTCCAAAATATTTCAATTTTCTTGGACTCAAATCACAAATAGACTATTTCATGATAGTACAGCTATAACAAAGCTGAAACACTAGAGGGTGCCACAACCAAAGGGGAAAAAGGGTAAAGAAAGCAAAGGGAATTTCAGGTTGCTTTAAGTTCTTCAACTGGGAAAAAATCTCCTTCTACAGAAAAGAATGGTTAGGTGAATCTACTTCATCAAATGCTTTAAAATAGGTCAACTCCTGGATAGGTTCAAGATTAGTGTTGTCCAGTAGAACTTTCTGCAATGATAGAAATGCTCTAAATGTTCTAATGCACTGTCCAAAACATTAGCCACTAACCAGATGTAGCTTACTGACCACATGAAATGTGATGACTGTAACAAGGAAATAAATTTTTAATTTTATTTAGTTTTAATTAATTTTAATTTAAATAGCCACATGTGGCTTGTGGCTACCATAATGAACAGTACAGTTCTACATTCTTTTAAAGTTTTGAAATGACTTGCTTCTAACCACAGGCCATCATATATCATCATTAAAGGAATTTCTAATAGAGTGGGTTCATACAGTAATGCAGGCCAGTCTGTCTTTCATGATAATTCAACACTGAAGAGACAGAAAAAAGATTGTCAGTGTCTTTTCCCCACCCTATGGGCATTCACAATCAAAAGTAAAGCATTCTTTTACTCATTATAGAAGATGCTACCTACCCAATTTCCTGACTGTGTTACTTTATTCGAACATATTTTTATAAGTGCATATTGAGAGACTGAATTAATGAAGTTAAATAAGTAGGCTTTTCCATTTAAAAAAGAAAAGAATCCTATTCTAGTAATAATTGCCAAGGGCTAAGGAAGCACTGCAAAGACAAGACTGCAAGGACATGGGGGAAATATCATGAAGAGTAGACAGTTTTCAGCCAGTTTATCAGACTCTGGAATGGTAGGACAGTAGTGGCAGGCAGAGGCAACACCTTGTGAAAGCACATGGCATATAGCAAAGGGCATCAATGAACACCCAGACAGCAGATTCACCAGGAGTCTGAGGACCAAAGGAACACAGCTCTCAGCTACATCCACACCAGATTCTTTCTTTAAGCGGCAATTTAGTCACTAAAAATAAAGCTAATGCTGAACCACTTGTCAAAGAGGAAAGCAGTCTATCCACATTGGACACCACCTTACAGTTTACAATCCAGTGTCTGGCACAGTGCCCTGAATGGAGTAGGTACCTAACAAATGTTGGTGACAATGATAAAAGGGACTAGAAAATGCATTCTCAAATATTTAGATGCTTATTAGCAGCTACAAATATCAATAAAAAGCAGGTGAGTTGCTGACACTAGCTCTGGTTTAGAAACATGGAGGATAGGAAGTTTGGTATGCCCAAACATTTGCAACTGGTTCAGAATACAGATGGCATGGTTCTTTGCAGAATAATCGTTTGTCCACAGCTGCTCCCAAATTACCAAAAATTAAATAAGTAGTTGTCATGTGATAGCAGGATTAAAGGCTGCCTCAATTTCCATTAAGGAAAATAACACAAATTGCCACAAGTCCTGCCCGTTGGTCTCAGACAAGCACAAAGGACACTTTTATTCAGATCCTGCATACTGTGAAACATAGCATTGTTGCCTGACTGCTTCTGTGGCAGGCCTCAATTCTGCTGGATCTGTCATTACACAGCCAACATTCAGTTAAAGCTGTTTCTTAGCTTCAGCAGGACAGTTGAATGCATTTTTCTTTTGAGATAACTGAAGTAAGGACTTACTTCTGGATAAAATTATGAAAGTGTGTCTATAACACTGATCTAGGAATCTCTGCAATTCAATCATTCTTTCATTCATTCAACAAATATTTACTGAATTCTTATCAGGTACTCCTAGATTATTTTGGCATGAGTATTCTAGAGAAAGTAGGACTGGCAATTCTTATTTTGTGTCTTCAGTTTAAAAAATGTATTCTTATAGAAGTGACAAATGTTCTTTTTGGGTAACTGAGAAAGTATAGGTCAGAAAAAACAAAAAAGAAACACAAATCACCACCATGTAAGATAGCCACATTACCAAGTTATCAATTTCGTATATATGCTTCTAGCATTTTCTCCCCTAGTTTCTTATATGATTTTTTTTAAACAAAAGTGAGTCTACACTGTACATACTGTTTTAAAAATACTTTTTCACTTAATATAGAACAAAATTTGCCATGTTAACATTTTTTACATTTTTTAAAATGTTTACAGAGCACTGTTAAAATCTCCAGTAGTTATTTTACTCATCACCTAAAGTTGGTCAATCAGGTTGTTTCCAATTTTTCGCTTTTATAAAATAGCACTCCTATAATTCTGGTATTCAATAAGTTTAAGGAGGCTTGTGGGGCAATAGCAACACTGATTAATTAGCTATGATAAAAGCAGGCTGAGCAATGAGCCTACCGCTCAACACTTCTTGGTTTATTTCCTGTGTTTTACCCTCTCTGATCCACTGTGAACCTGGGGGCTAAGAACACATATAGTTTAGTGGTGGCAGTACCAGCTGAGGCTTTTTTAAAAGTCAAATAATGGGTGAACACACCCTATAATGGCAACATGCTACAGAAACATAAGGCACGGCATTATCCTATTGTGGAGCAAGCAAGCGAGGCAGAGCAGGAAATGACTGCTGCGTCCAGTCATGAAACCATCCATGCAGCATTTGAGTGCCAGGATCTTAAGAGTAGAACCAGAAGAAACTCCTGAGGGAGGAGGGAAAGGGAGGAATTGGTAAAGGGCCATGAAAATAAACTCTGATTTTTAAAAAACTAACAATAAATAAATGAATAAATAACACTCCTGGCCTGGTCGGGGAAGTCCATGCAAAGCAAAGCAGCAAGATGGCAGCCTTCAACCTGCATGGGCCCTTATAACTGTTTTGTTTGGTTGGCAGTGATTTTTGTTTAGTTGGTTTCTAAATTTGAATGAACTGTCAACATTTCCAAATTAGAAGATAGCATAAAAGTCCAGATTTCTGACTTCTCTTGAAAAATCAGGAAGATCTGGGAATACGAGGAAGCAGTACTATTATAAAAGCTTGTCCACTAGAGTCAGACTCCCTGGATTAGACACAAACAGTTCTGCCATTTGCACTATTTAACTCCTCTGTGTGACTCACTTTCCCCATTTATGATAATGTATTAGTACCTTCTTCATAGTGTTGATCTGAATATTAAATAAAATGAAATAATTAAGTAAAGCACTCGGCAGAGTGTCCCCACCCGATAAAGGCTAATTATTATTATCATTTCAGCTTGGCAACAACTGACTGGCTGGAGGGAGCACAATGTGCTCCCTATCAACTGGCAAGTCTTCTTCAGGATGTCCACTCCTGGGCTGGCTCACTCATTTATGATGCCCGCCTACTTGGCCCAGCATCAGGTTACAAACCCTAATAGCAACACAGACTTGGCAATGCAATGTATAAATGCTAAGAAAGATAACTATGGGGATAGTGGGGCTCAAATCAAAATAGTCAACAAATATTTACTAAGGACCAGGTTCTAGGCCTCGAGACACAGTGATGTACAAGAAGGCAGAGTCTCTAGCTTCAAGGAACTGATGTTCTGATAGAGGGAGACATAACAACAAAGACATTAAGGAATTAATAAGAATTTCAGGAAGTGACATCTTTGCAGAAGATAAAATAAGGCAATGTGATAAGAAAATGGCTGGAGAGGGGAGAGTGGTCTTTAATGAGGTACACTTGATTTGCAACATGAACGGTGAGAGGAAGGCAGCCATGGAAAGAGCCTGGGAGAAATGTGTTCCATGCAGAAGGAACTGCAAGAATGTGGCTGAGCAGAGTGAAAAGGAGGAAGGGAAGGAAGGAGGAAGACAAAATTGGAAAAATGATGTAAGGCCTTTGTAGGCCTTGGAAAGGAGTCTGGATTTTATTCTGGCCAGGAAACATCTCCCAGAGTAGCTATTTGAGAGGTGTTCGGAGATAGGAGGGGATGCAACAGAAGAATTCTGAGCAGAGAAAGCAGAGTGGCATACACAACATGAGCAGAGAAAGCAGAGTGGCATACACAACATGAGCAGTGAAAGCAGAGTGGCATACACAGCACGGCCAAGCATGAAGTGCACCAGAAGTTCCGCTGTGGGGAGGTTGGATGGTGTGGGCCTTATATCCTGTGCAAAGTGAAGTGTGCTTCATCTTATAGCTTAGTGGAAGCCAGTATTATGAAGATCTCTTCATAACAACAAAAAAAGAATGAAAGAAACCTCTACCACAGGACAACTGTATTTACTCAAAAAAAGATAAAAAGAGGATACTATAAATTACTTATTTAAAAAGTAGTAAACAGTACTTCTGAAAGACAGCGTTATCTATTCTGCCTATAGATAACCATGGGTTACAAAAGCCCTCTGCAGTACCTCCTGGCCACCCTTACAGTTCTAGACTACAGGATAGAAGCATTGCTAGATGATAAGTAGCATTTTGCAAACATTCCTCTAGCAGCTGTGTGAAGTGAAACTAGTCAGGTAACTTATTTGGTAATCCATAAGTAAGCCTAATGAAGGGCTGAACCAAGACAATGAGGATGGAAAGCAAGTGTGAAATTTTTAGGTAGTGAAAACTGAAAGGACTTAGCGAATAACTGAATGTAAACAGTGAAGAAAAGGAAGTCCAGGATGACTCCCACGCTTCTAGATTGGGTTAGTGAGTGGTTCATTAACCAAGGTTAAGAAGAGGAAAAGAGCAGATTTGCAGAGGAAGACTACCTAACATGAGCAGTCTGTGATGCAGGTGTAAGTTTGGGACTCATCAACAAGGAGTTGGTAATGAAAGCAGAGAGCATGAATAAAGTTGACTGGGAATAATATGTAAAATGAGACAATAAGAGAAGCAAGGCAACTTGGGGATATTCAAAAGGGTATAAAGAGGACGGGTGGGAGTGTGAAGACTTAGAAGTCAGAAGGAAAAATGAGAATCAGGACAGAGTAGTGCCATGGAAGCCAAATGACAGGAGAGGTCAACAATATCAAATGTACTGAAAGAAGAAAAGTTGAAATAAGGATTCACCAAGAGATTCAGTACATTCATTCATTCAACATGAACATATGATAGTCAAGCACTGATGCAGACACAGAGGAGACAGCAGGGAACAAAACGTCCCTAACTTCTTGGATTTTATATCTTCCCGGAGGGGGATAAACAATAGACAAATAAATACATAATATTTCTAGGGGCAAAAAGTGCCAAGGAGAAAATAATGAAACGGGATTAGGGAAATTGGAAGGTGGGGGCAGGGAAGGGTCCTAGTCAGAGAATGACTTTCTGACAAGCTATCTGAACCTAGATCTGCAGGAAGTGAGAGAGATACCATGAAATTTTTGGTGGGGAAGAGTGTCACAGGCAGCAAGAACATCAAATGCCAAGACGATGAGGCAGGTGTGTGCTTGGTGTGATCAATGAACAGCAAAATGGCCCTTGTGCCCGAAGCCATCAAGCTAGGAGAGAAGTGGCAAATGAGATCAGAGAGGTCAGTTAACCAAGGTCAGGCTTGTAGGGCCGTGAGGGCTACTTAAGGTCATTGGATTTTACTCTGAATGAGATGGGAAGTCTTTGAAAGGTTTTGAGCAGGAAAAAGATGTGATCTGATTCTGATTTACATTTTTAAAGGGTCACATGGCTGCTAAGTAAGAGCAGACTGGGCGGGGGGTGGTGTGCAAGAGTGGAAGCACAGAGACCAATTATAAGGTTATTGAATGATGAGTGCGGCTTGAACTAGGCAGTGAGAAGTAGTTAGATTTTGCATATGTTTTGAAGGAAGGGCTGCCAGGATTTCCTAATGATTTGGATGCAGGGTAGAGTTGAAGAAAGGAGTCAAGAATGATTCCAAGGTTTTTTACTTGACCAACGGAAGACCATTTACTGAAATGGTAATGGATGTCAGAGTAATAGATGAGATGCCTTTTAGATTGCCTATTGGAAGCCTATTCCTAAAGGGAAATGCAGAGCAAGATAAGAATTGGTGGTATAAGTTTTCTTTTTGTTTACTGCTTTTAGGGATTATTATTTTTGCTCCTCTTTTGAAGAACATAATTTAGAACTGCACTTATATTTTTAGAAATGTTCAGGTCAACATTTATTACTTAGGATCATTAAATTCTTCACAAATGAGTTACAAAAGTGCCACTGTTACCTAATTTCTAAGGTAACAATATAATACTAGGTCACAATTATCTACTGTATCTGTTTACAGATTTTTGTCAAACATTTGTTTTATGGATGTCAAGACAGTCTAGGAAAACAAGATAACTGCACAAGTAAGTTAAATTTGCTCTCCAACTCTGCTGAAGAGATTCAAGAATGTGATCTGTAAATTACTATACAAATATCTTCTTTTTTTCTTTTCCTTTCTTTCCTGCTTTTTCTTTTTAAGAGATCACTGTAGTGTAAGCAGAAACAAGTTAGAATTTGGAGTGAGAAATACCTGGTTTTGATTTCTGGTTGCATAAGCTCAGGAAAACTCATAAAATCTCTACAAGCTTCTGTGTCGTCATCTGCAAAACAGAATGATAATGTCTGCCCCATAGGGTAGTAATAGTAACAATAACATTTATTGAGCCTTTACTATGTGCTGGGCACATTTCTAAGCACTTTCACATATATAATTTCACGTAATCCTCACAATTCCATGAGGCATTATTATTATTTCCTCACTGACATACGATGAAATGAGGCACAATGAGGTTAAGTAATTGTTCTAGGGAAAGCAGGAAGTGAGTGGCAGAAATAGAATTTAAATCTTGGCAATGTGCATTACACTTTACAGTTTATGAGACATTTTCACACTTATTTTTAAAAGTTGGTATAGCACTGTATTAGACTGAACAATATGAAATTGCTTTTTGTAGGTCCAAAACAGTCAAACATCAGCAATTCCATATGACTCAACCTTAAGTATTATGCTATAACCACTTTAAAAAATGAAATGTGAAAATGTTTTTGAACTATAAAGCACTATGGAAGGTATTATTTTATGCAACAAAAAATGGAACCACACTAAGAATTATAAACACAATTGTGCAAATGGAGGTAGTATGAAAGGGAACAGACAATAAATATGGGAATCCATTCAAATTACACATCAATCAATAACCAATAATCAATGAAAAAGTCTATTACACATGCAGCCCAGTATTTTTGAGGGTTAATCTTCTGAACAGAATGGAGACAGTCTCAAGCCAACAGCATTTTGTCCATGGTACTCATCACCACCTAATGTAATATTTGTGTTTATCTTCTTTCTCCACTCCACTAGAGTTAATCAGTGCTTTAACCCCAGCACCTAGAAGTGTTCAAGACTCACAATAATCACTCAAATTCATTTGTTGAATGAATGAGAAATTAGAACTTCCTAAATTACTTGGACAAGAAAACATAAATACATGAAATACATTTTAAGACAAAAATTATTTTGTAATACAAACAGATATTTTGTAATACAAACAATAACAATACGAACCTACCCATAAATACTCCAAAAAGTGTCAGACATCTAAATTTGAATTGTACCCATTCAAATATTAAAATCACCATATTTATTTGGTAATTCATTCAAATAAACTGTATCTTGAATTACTTACAAAATTAAATTTAGGACAGCATATAATCAAAGTTACAGGAACAGTAGTAAGAAGGAAAAATCATATTAGAATCATTAGAATCCTAAATAAGGAAAGAGAAAAATAAAAAGCACACATTTCAAGATTAAAACAAATGAAATTTAGAAAACAAGGTCAAGAGTTCAGATCCACATAGTGGCCAGCCACCAAAAAAACCCCCAAAAAAGCCCCACCAGAAAGTGGTTGAATATTAAACTAAAATGACTTCACCTAAAACTAGGAATAACATCTCTATTTTAGAATTGTTTAAAAAAATCTCTAAACTTAAAAGGGAGAAGGGAAAACATGTATATAAATAACATATACACTATTTTTTTGTTTAAAAAAAAATCATTGGGCCGGCCCGTGGCTCACTCGGGAGAGTGTGGTGCTGATAACACCAAGGCCCCGGGTTCGGATCCCACATAGGGATGGCCGGTTCGCTCACTGGCTGAGCGTGGTGCTGACAACACCAAGTCAAGGGTTAAGATCCCCTTACCGGTCATCTTTTTAAAAAAAAAAAAAAAAATCACCAAAAATTTTCCATGACTACCAAACATTGCATCTGTTTAGAGTAACTATTTTAAAAAGTGTAGAGCACCGTATGAGAGAGAAGATAATTATTATCCTATAAGAATAAAAAATATTTTTCTCACTACCATTTTCTTAATGTGATCTTTGATAAAATTCTCAAAAACAGAGGAGGAAAAGAGGACATCAAATGTAATTTACCATATACATTTATCAGCAGCTGCTTGGTCCTGGCCACAATGGACATCCTGCAGCTGGCTGTCAAACCACCAAAAGCTGCTCGTCACCCACCTTCCGAGTCTCTTAGAACTAAGCTCACTTGGATCAAAATAAGTTAACTGCCTTTCTCACCAACAGTAACATGCTGGAATAAAGTTTCAAGTATAATTCTGGCTGCCAAGATTTAGTTCTTAAGAACAGTCTTGTAACTATTGAAGAGAACATTAAATTAGAGCTACTGCCTAAAAGAAGAGGGCTATCTGCATCTGTAGCTTGATTGGGATAACACTTTAGGTCTTGATCTCTAGTCAAACCAGAGGAAAGGGAAACAAACCAGAAAATGCCACATACCTCACAACTCCTCAAAAGAGTGAACTTTGAAAAATAACGAATGTGCCAATAGCAATGGATGAATAAAACTAGGATTATACTTCAGAACAGTTTCCATGTGTTGTGCAACTCTGACTTAGTACACAAATCATTAGTACACAGGAATACTGCAGAAGTCTTGAAGGATGAAGCAGACTTGCGTGTAGACACATAAAAATATCTACAATATATTGTTGGATTTTGGAAAAAACAGGTTATAAAACATGCTAGAATGAGTGTGGTCTCATTAAAAAAAACTATAGGTACAGTTATGGGAAAATGAAATAATCTAGGAAGATATACCAAAACTGTTAAGAATACTTCTTTGTCTATGCAGAATGGAATTATGAAGACTTTATTTCTGTTTTATAGATTTCTTTCTCCCTTTAAAATGATAAGTATGTAATTGCTTTTATAATAGTGGTTATTTCGGGGCCGGCCCGGTGGCGCACTGGATAGTGCGCCGCTTGGGAAGCGCGGCGGCGCT
>NW_007727161.1:42147-61509 GCF_000696425.1 Galeopterus variegatus | reverse complement strand
GCTGAGTTCACCTACACCGAGTGTTTGCCGCTCACTGGATGAGCGCGGCGGGGGAGCAATGCTGAGGTTTGCAATCCCGTTGCCGGTCCCCGGTCCGGTACGGGGGCAACACTGAGGGTTGCGATCCGTTGCCGGACACGGAAAAAAGACAAAAGACAAAAAAAAAAAAATAATAATAGTGGTTATTTCCAGGTTTGGGAAAGAAAAGACAAACAGCATAGCCCCTTATCCCCTTCACCAAATGAAAAAGGCCTCCAAACTCACAGAATAGGAGACACATATACAGACCTTCAAAGCTTCCCAGTGTCCTCTGGGAGCCACTTTCTCTTTCTTTTCTTTTCCTTTTTTTTTTTCTTTAAAGCAGAGCCCTTTCTTTAAACAGAATCCTATGAGGAACCTCAAAATATAAAATCAAAGTGGAACTTCTCCTATTGAGGGAAATGGGGAATGTAGAAGGTATAACCATTCATTCATCCTCTGACCTTCTGCAGTACACTGAGAGGCTCATTAGAACTCCACAGAGCACAGATGGAAGCTCCCTGATCAATGCAAGTATTTAATTGTGCAGTTAGGAATCGGAGGCCCAAGGATTAGCCTCCTGTTTAGGCCTCTGCCTTACTCACTGGCCCCAGGGTCATTTTACCTACTAAGCATTAAAGACACAGTACTTGGGGCCTGCAAGCTTTTCATAAGCATGCAAAAAATTTAGAGAAAACTGAAAATACAAATGAATTGGCTCCAAAATACCAAAAGAAAACTGTATAATTAAAATTAGTAAATGTATAATTAAATGTCAAAAAGAAGAAGAAAAAGAATGATTCTTGAAGTTCAACATGATTCAAGCACATCATACTCCCTCATGGCTTTGCAAATATATGTTTTTCTATTGTCTGAGGTTCATGTTTAGACATACATATCCATCAAAGTGACACAACTGGAATCAGGCACTGAAAAAAACATGTAGAAGAAAAGCAATAACAGAGGAACAGCTTTTGAAACTAAAAAGAGACAGAAAAGATACGTTGATCAAGTACTTAGATAACTAGAGATGCCAAGGATAATGAAGTCAGCCCTTATGACCTTTGGTCTAAAAAACTCATTACAGAAAGACAGGATGATGAAGACTTGTGTTATCACCACAGGGAAAAAAAAGATTCAGGGATAATGGTTCACAGTAAGCTTATGAAAATAAGCATCACATGACAAGCAATATATGCAAAATGTAGACAATGACCACTCCTGTATTTAGTGCTGGGCACTTTACATTTTAAAGGTATAGAAGAACCCCATTATATTTCATTGGGACTATGAAAAGGCCCAATATTATAAGGAATAGTTGGAAAAATAGAAATATTTACATCTACAGAAGAAAGGATATTAGGAAAGGTATCTCTCTCGTGAAGGAGAGAGAGGAAGAGCAATCAGACATAGTATGTTGCCCTAATAAGAAAAAATAGGTATGTAGATCATTTTTCTAACAGGGGTGTGAAGACAGAGTGGGTCGTCAGGAAGGAGGAAGTCCTCCCATCACTAGATGTCTACATACAAAGCCTAGAGAAGCACTTTGGGTCACTGGAGAAGTGGGCCTTACATGTATCCTGGCTCAAGCTAGCATGCAGAAAGTAAGGTAGCTGATGGAGTTTGGATGTGTTGTCCCCTCCAAAACTCATGTGGAATTTTGATCCCCAATGTGGCAGTGTTGGAAAGTGAATGAGTCATGGGGGCAGATCCCTCATGAAATCGATTAATGCTCTCCCTGGGGGAAGGGGGATAAATGAGTGAGTTCTCGCTCTATTAGCTCCCACGAGAGCTTGTTGTTTAAAAGACCCTGGCACCCTCTCTCTCTCTTGCTTCCTCTTGCCATGTGATCTGCTTGTACCTGCCGGCTGCCTGCCACTTTCCATCACGAGCAGAAGCAGCCTGAGGCCCATACCAGATGCAGCTGTACCAGAATCATAAGCCAAATAAAGCTCTTTTCCTTATAAATTACCCATCTCAGGTATTTGTTATAGCAACACAAGACAGACTAAAACAAAAAATTGGTACCAAGGAGTGGGGTGTTGCTATACAGACACCTGAAAATGTGGATGCAGCTTTGGAACCAGGTAATGGGCAAAGGTTGGAGGAGTTTGGAGGACTTAGAATAAGAGAAAAAGATGAGGGAAGTTTGGAAGATTTTAGAGATCGGTTAAATGGCTGTGACCAAAATGTTGATAGAAACGTGGACAGTAAAGACCGTGCGGATGATGAGGTCTCAAATAGAAAATGAGGAACTTATCAAGAATTGGGGCAAAAGGGCCGGCCCGTGGCTCACTCGGTAGAGTGCGGTGCTGATAACACCAAGGCCACGGGTTCGGATCCTATATAGGGATGGCTGGTTTGCTCACTGGCTGAGCGTGGTGCTGACAACACCTAGCCATGGGTTGAGATCCCCTTACTGGTCATCTTTAAAAAAAAAAAAAAAAGAATTGGGGCAAAGATCACCCTTCCTACACCATACCAAGGAATTTGGCTGCACTGTGTCCATGCCCTTGGAATTGGTGGAAGGTGGGACTTAAGAGTTGTGAACCAGAGTATCTGGTGGAAGAAATTTCCAAGCAGCAAAGCATTAAAGACGCTGCATGGTTATTTCTAACAGCCTATGCTGAGTTATGGCAGAAAAGGCATGATGTAAAGCCAGAATTTAAAACAGAAGCACAGTGTAAAGATTTGGAAAATTTGCAGCATGGCCATGTGGTAGAAAAGCAGAGCGCATGCAATGGTGTAGCCCAGCAACCATTAGCTAAGATTAGTACAAAGGAAAGGGATTATGAAGAGGAGGAAAAGACCCTGAAGGCATTGCAGAAGCCTCTAGGGCCAACCCTTCCATTTCAGGGCCAAAGGCCTAAGGAGACAGAATGGGCTTGGGGAACAGGCCCAAGGCACCCTCCATGGGCTCGCTGCCCAGGGCCATCTTGGGAAGCTGCTTCCAGCATCAGCACCCCAGCTGCTTTGGCTGCTCCAGCCATGGCTAAATTGGCCTCAGGTGTGGCTGGACCCGCAGCTTTGGAAAATACAAGCTGGAAATCTTGGCAGTGTCCACGTGGTGTTAGGTCTGCAGGCTCACAAAATATCAGAGTTGGGAAGGCTTGGGAGCATCCAGAGTGGAACACCAGCCTGGGAGAGGTGAAGAGTGGCCCGAGACCAGGAAAGCTATAGCAGCGGACCTGCCCAAGGACTTGGGGACCCAACCCTCACACCAGTGTACAGAGGCAGTCGAACATGGAATCAAGGTACTTGATTCACCAGCCTTGAGATTTAATGCCTACCCTGCTGGGTTTTGGACTTGTTTGGGACCTGTTTTTCCTTTGCCTTCAGTGAGCACCTCAGCAGGTCGTGGTTCTTTACCCGGTGGAGTGACCCAAACCTTCATCCCTGAAGAGTCTGGGCCATTTGTAGTCTTGCCTGGATTTGATTGTTGTAATTTTCCATTGACCTTATGTAGCAAGAAGACATTCCACCCCAGGAGATTCTGGACCATGGGGTCCACAGGGGTGTATTAGGAAGACTGTCTCAGGTCACCTGGCTACATACCTCAGATAAGATTTGATACAGTCCTTGCCCTTCACCTATTGGGAAAATATAATCTATTGATACATGATTCTGCTGCAGGTAGTGGTATATACAAATGTACACACAAACATAATTACACAAATAGTATAAAACTAGCCCTAAGTAAAGGCTTGGTCTTCTTTGAGAACTGTAACAGTAGAAGCTGAAGGGCTTTCCTAGAGACATGGAGGAAGAAAACATAACTCTTGTGCTATTACAATCTTAAAACATTTTTTACTGTTTCCCTATTATTAACAAATTACAAAGGAAAGTAGGTTTTATTAATGTACTGCTCCCCTATTCTCATCTCTGAAGATTATAGTGAAATTAATAATTCAACAACACCTTACTTAATGTTGCAATCTCAACCATATCCATAACAGCCAAAAGACCCTGAGAAAGGACTTTAGTTTTATCTCACTTTGCCTTTTAAATTTGTACACTGTTTTTTTTTTGACCGGTAAGGGGATCGCAACCCTCGGCTTGGTGTCGTCCGCACCACGCTCAGCCAGTGAGTGCACCAGCCAACCCTATATAGGATCTGAACCTGCGGCCTTGGCGCTGCCAGAGCCGCACTCTCCCGAGTGAGCCACAGGGCCGGCCCTATTTTGTACACTGTTATAACAAGTGCAGTCCTCTGATTTCCCAGGCCAAATCAGGGGAAGACATAAAGCACTGTAAAGAGTGTAAGAGCAATAAGGAAGAAAGGAAAAAATAGATAAATAAAAGAGAAAGCAGACAAGAACAAGCAAAGTACAGACCTCAGTTACTTGTAAGGGCGTTTGGGCCATAATTCCAAATGTTGAAATCCTGAAAGATCAAAATCTCTAAAGCCTAAAATCTGAAAATCACAATCCTGAAAGAACAAAATCCTGAAAATTCTGGAAAAAATAATTTCAAAGAAGTTCTTTAAAAGACATTTATTTATGACTGGCTTTTATAAAAGACAGTTATTTACATTTTTATAGAGGGATTTATTTGAAAAACAGAACACTTCATAGGCCACTTTACAAAATAAAATAGGCAATAACAACATACATACTTTTGCAATCATAAACACTCAGGTACACTAATGACAGTAGCACAGTTATAACAATTATGAGCAGTTCATAAAGAAATAGATAAAAAGCAAAACATATAAATGTATAACATATGGTTGGTAATTGTGTGCACCCAGCTCTATAACTGAGTTTGTCTGGGTCTTTTGATGAGATCAATCAACAACCACAAAGGGTCAGCACCACATATGTGGTCACCCAAAGAGCCAAGATCGCAGGAAATTTTCTTTCACAAGTGCAGATATATAAAAAGGACAGCTCTTCATTTATGGAGGAAGTTGCAACATTTTTATGCACACACACAATGTTTACACACAAAGTCAACATTGTGATTATGCACCTTCCTGAAGTCAAATTTGCAAGAAATGCACAAAACAAATTAGAACTTTCTAAAAATCTTTACACGATTTTTACCTGCGGTATTAGAAATGATGCAAAAATGAAATACATAGAATAGCAAATTATTATTATTATTATTTTTTTTTTTTTTTCCGTGTCCGGCAACGGATCGCAACCCTCAGTGTTGCCCCCGTACCTGTGGTATTAGAAATGATGCAAAAATGAAATACATAGAATAGCAAATTATTTTTTAAAAATGGTGACAATAAAAAAAAAATGGTGACAATTTAAAATAATGGGGGGAAATTTTTTTAAGACAAAAAGAAAAACTGAAAAGAAAATTTGACATATGCAAAAGCATATTACAGGGGTAGATTATGGTCAATTGCATGGAGGTAGTCCATAAGAGCTGTTCAACTTTCATGATTAACTATATTTTGAAGTCTTGCATTGTGATGAATAGCTGCTTTTTTTCTTTTAGGGCATGGCTCTCCTCAGAGAAGACATTCACATTCATTTTCTACATGGTGCTGCTCTTTTTAAAATTCTATAATTCAATATACACCAACATGAGCATTCCCTATTAAATTTTCCCATCTTCTGTACCATGTTTCTATGTTGCTTTGCGTACATGGAAATCCATTCCACATGCACTCATATACACTCATACACACTCACACACATCCCCTTAAACCATATTTACTTTCCAAATAAAGACAATAACAAGGTAATAGTTCCACATAACAAGATGCAACTAACCTGATGCAACTATCCAGCATACAACTGAAAATGCACTAATCCCTTCCCCAGAATTTAGCTTTCTGGATTTCAATATTTGGGATTTTAACCTTTTGGGATTGCGATTTTCAAAACTTTACCCATCAAGGATTTTGCTCTTTCAGGATTTCAACATTTGGATTGTATCTTTTGGGATTATGATTGGCATCTCTTGTAAGGACATTTATCCCATCACAGGGCAAGCATTCCTTTACATATCTGAGTAATGTGTTTTTGAAAACGCATGTGGGCGGGCCAGTTCGCTCAGTTGGATAGAGCGCAGCCTTATTTCAGATCCCCTTACCCACCGGCCACAAAAAAAAAAGAAAAGAAAGAGCATAAGCAACCTAAAAATACCTATCAGCCACTTTGAAAGGCAGTTTGGTGGTTTTTTACAAAGCTAAACATACAAGAAAGCTCATTCAGAAAGCTCAGGAAGAATAGAATTAAAAGATAATACAAATCTTTCCATGAACTTTTAAAAATACTCTCATACGCTTACCATATGATCCAACAATTGTACTTCTTGGTGTTTACCTAAATGAGTTGAAAACTTATTTCCAGACAAAAACCAGCACACAAATATTCACCAATTATTCATAACTGCCAAAACTTGGATGCAACCCAGATGTCCTTCAGCAGGTGAATGGATGAGCTGTGGTACATTCAGACATGGGATATTATTCAGCACTAAAAAGAAATGAGCTATCAAGCCATAAAAAGACATGGAGGAATCTTAAATGCATATTACTACATGAAAGAAGCCAATCTGAAAAGGGTACATATGTATGATTCCAACTATATGACATCCTGAAAAAGGCAAAACTGGAGACAATAAAAAGATCAGTGGCTGCCAGGGGTTTGGGACAAGAAAGGCAAAGAGGCAGCACAGTAGATATTTTTAGGGCAATGAAATCATTCTGTATGATACTGTAATGGAGGATGCATCATTATACATTTGTCAAAATCCACAGACTACACAACACAAAGAGTGATCTGTAATGTAAACTATTGACTTTAGTTAATATTGGTTCACCAACTGTAACAAATTCGCCACACTAAAGCAAGATGCTAATAAGGGAAACTGGGGGTGGGGGAGTACATGGGAACCCTCTGTACTTTCCACTCCATTTTTCTATAAACGTAACTGCTCTAAAGAATAAAGCATATTAATTTTTTAAAAATACATATGCAAAAAACCAGTGTTCCCATAAGAAATTATGGTAAAAGTGAGATACGGGAATTTCTGGGGGCACAGTCAGGAGCTCCTTCAATCTATGTCACCATAGCCTGTAGTTATATAATTCTGAATACACTGATATTTATCTACTGTTACAGTTTATATGTTATAGTTTACATATAAATATTTATTCTTAAAAAACAGCTTATATATAATATATACATAGTACATAGTTAATAATTATATAGTTATAAAATGCTGAATACATTTGAATGTAAAAGATGAGTGATGGTGAAAAAAGACTGAAGAAATCAGGAGGGTGTGTCAGCTTCATCCAATGAAGAGACTGTGATGCTGGTGGAGCTGTCCCACTACTGCCACTGGTGAGAGAAATGCCTTAGACTTTTTCTTCTTCACTTTAAATTGTTTGGTGGAGATAGTGCTTGCCAGCAGCAGCCTATGGTGCCACTTGTCTCAAATTGTGTATCATGCTCTTCCTGTCCTCTCCCTGTAGTGGCATGCTATACTAGTAAAGATCTAACTAAGAGTACAAGAGTTCAAAGGCACTTAGGCCAAAAGAAGTCCCAGTACAATTCAGTAATCAGTGCTTTCCACAGAGACATAGAGTTGCCAAGAAAAGACAAACTTATAAGCAGTACATAGTATTCTGGTTTAAACAGCACAAAAATACTTGTAGGCTTCTTTTTCACTTTGTTTCCATAAAAAGTGATTAAAGCCAAAATAATACTTAATGTTTAAAGAGATAAGTATCACTTATCTAGTAAATATATTTACCAGGAAAATCTCTCATATGTTTAAAAATATGCCAAACAATACAACCTAGCTCTTCCCAGATGCCACTTACACAGTGTTTCCATATTAAGAAATATACCATCAGTATTTAGTATAGATACTAAATTTACCAGGTATATCTGACGTATATTCATTTTCTTTCCACTTTCAAGTAAGAATTAACTAAAATGGAATTACAGCCTTTATGTGACTGTGTTGGCAATATTATGTAATCCATAAAGCTGGATTCCTTTTATAGTAAAAGGTACCAAAAAATACATAACAAAAGTGGGAAGGGGGAAGCAAAGGAAAAAACAAAATATTAACTGTGATATCTCTGAATGGCTGTGTTACAAATTTTTATGTCGTACTTTTATTTTTAAAATTCCCTACATAAAATATATATTACTTTCACACTCCATAATATCAAATATTATACAGCATTTAAAATGAGTAAACTATAATTACATGTATCAGTAAAGTTTAACCTCTTATACAAAGTTTAAAAACATACAAAACAATATTATGGTTTTTCTACAGATATATACACATATAGGGAACATTTGTAAAAATGCAGGGGAATGATAAATACCAAATTCAGAATAATGGTCATGGCCGGGAAGGGAGGGAATAGGATGGGGAAGGGGTACCTGGAAGGTTCAATAATATCTAATTTATTTCTGAAGCTGGGTAGTAGGTGTATGGTATTTATTATATTGTTCTATGTCCTTTTTTATGACTGAAGTATTTAAAAAATGTTTAAAAGCAGCAACTACTGGAGCCATACCAAAAATAGTAGGACTTAACCCTAATCTCTTTAAACTATTTAAATGGGATATGGTACTGGACGGATCCCAGATAAACGTATCTTTTAGAATGAAAAAATTCTTTGGAAAATTTAAAGTAGAAAATCTAACGGTAGGTATTCATGTGTATAGTTATAAGCAAACAGCAATCCGAAATCTGTATTCCACAAAATATCTGTAGCAAACACTCAAATCTGTGCCTCACACACAGAGCTCAAAATTAAATATCCGGTAAATTTAAAACATACATTATTGTGAATGTGAACTTATTTTACATTTTTACTTACAACTCTGTTTGAAAGCAGACTTTTTATTATGGTTAGTTTTAAATGGTCTTTTAAGGATGTCATAAAAATAAGATTAATTTTTGACTGGTATTTTCCAGCTTGGTGATTTAAAATGATTTCTAACCATTACATGGCCCCTATGACAAGAAGTACACAGAAGTGGCTCATGTAGCAAAAACAACTCTGGTACTAGCTGCATCTTCTCACACTGTTACAAAGGTATGATAATGACTAAAGTTTAGATAATATCTACCCAACCCAACTCTATTCTAACACCCTTTGTAATCCAAAGCAATGGGCTGCAAGGACAAAAGTAAATTCACCAAACATTTGAAGAAACTCCTAAAAGTGGATCCAGTGACTTTCACCATGAAACAAACAAAATAAAATGTGTGTGTTTTCAATTCTTAGAAATGCCTTAACTTAATGTCTCTTACAACCTTTCTTGAGATAGGAGTAAAGTTTTTAAAAAGTAGGAATGTGGGTGGGTAGACCTAGATGGTTTAGAACTAGTACTATTCCTTCCCATTTCCACCTTCAATTCTGCTGTCCATCCCTACACCCTATCCCTAACCAGAAATATACCGTAACAAACAAATCATCTGAAAACAAAAGGAAGAGGAGTACTATTCAGCAAACACTGAGATTACCAAAACATAATTAGGTGCATGGAGGTTCCCACCCTAAAAGAAGAGGAGATCATTCTGCAGTCTTAACACTCTGTTCCTTGCCCACCCACCCCCACCCCCACCCCGCCAAAAAAAAGATAAGACAAGAACAGAAAAGAGGAAAAATAGTCCATAACCACACTAGAGTATTCATAGGGCAGGCTTCCTTGAGGGGGGAAATTACTCAGTTAAAACTATCTAAGGGGGCCGGCCCGTGGCTCACTCGGGAGAGTGTGATGTTGATAACATCAAGGCCCCGGGTTCAGATCCCATATAGGGATGGCCGGTTCGCTCACTGGCTGAGCGTGGTGCTGACAACACCAAGTCAAGGGTTAAGATCTCGTATAACTTCGTATAATGTATGCTATACGAAGTTATTACGCCTTTATCTTTTATTTCTTTATTTTTTTTAGTTTTGTGGATTTTTTTTTTCTTTTTTGGGGGGGGTTGATTTTCTTTGTGGTTGGCTGGCACAGGGATCCGAGCCCTTGACTATTTTATTTTTATCTTTTAAGTCCATTTTTCCATGAACTATTTGAAGTCTCCTTGTATAAGTGAGAATCCCATGATTGGGATTATAGTTGTAGAGCCCAAAAGTATAAAACAAAAAAAACTATCTAAAGATCTGCAGTTTATATGGATGTAGGACTGTTACTATTCTTTAAGTGCCTATACAGACAAATGACTACACTGGGGATGTCACAGGAGTTAATTCTACCTTGTAAGTAAGCTAATTCTACAAAATAATGCCACTCTTATTTCCCTGTCTATCAGAAGGTTTTAGCTTATTGGCTTATGGTATGCTCTGCAACAGCGATATGGAAGTCAATCCAAGGAAACATTGAATAGACTCCTGAGGAAGACATAGAAATACTCAAGGATGTTCCTGGGTCTCCTGCTGTATAGTCTCACTCAACTTTATGAAAAACAATTAAGCAAATTAATATAAGAAAAGTCACAAAAATGTCCCACATTAAGGGAGAAACTTCAGCTCAAATACTGTATCAAGTTCACATAACTGTATTTTTATAATATAAAAATTTTGCTCAAAATATGGGTCTTTATTGGTCCTCAGCATTTGATAATGATTTAAAATCAATTCAGGATAAAAATGACATCAAAGTTCAATATTCCTACAAAATAATTTTTTTAAGTTGACATAAAACTGGTTTAAGGGTATTCCAAGTATTTGAAATGATCGATCTCTTCATTAATTTACTTCCTTTAAAGTAACAGACAACCAGTACTCCCTATTTTAAAGCAATGTACTCACCCAATTTTAATTTCTGTGAGAATGAAATAATATGACAATTTACCCTGTATAGTCAGACTCTTTCTTATTCAGGAAACGGCCTCATCAAGTCCAAGGAATATCAAGATTTTATGAAAACAAAGGTTTCCTTGGACCAACTCTCCCCAACAACAACAAAAAATAAGAAGCCCAACATATTGTTTAGAAATCAGAAGAGGAACAACAAAATGTATTCCCAGCTCACTAAGGAAAATGAAAATGATTTGTTTCTAACATTCACCTCCTGTAATCCCTTTTGAAAAGACTTACTAGATCAAGCACAAGCAGTGACCTATTGAAATTTAAATTGATGTTTGCTTTTCAGATCAGATCCACCCTGAGGATCCTCTCTCTCTTAGACCACTACAAATTTAAAGACACAAAAAGTAGAGGACTCTTTAATAAGAAGCCTAAAAAGGCTCAAACTGTTAGCTCTATAGGTACTATCACCTTATATTTAGTTCTTTATTTCATTATTTGCATTTACCAAGTGTATCATCTACATTCCATTTATTCACCCTTATTCTCTTCACGTAAGTCTGTAGAAAAGTTGCCTGATCAAGACTGCCTAAATGGGGCCGGCCTGGTGGCGCACTGCTATAGTGCGCCACTTGGGAAGCGCGGTGGCGCTCCCGCCGAGGGTTTGGATCCCACATACAGACCGGTTCCCGCTCACTGGCTGAGCGAGGGGCGGGAGCAACGCCGAGGGTTGCGATCCCGTGGCTGGTCCCGGTCTGGGACGGGCGCGACACTGAGGGTTGCGATCCGTTGCCGGGATGATGTATATGAAGTACAGGTGGAGTGACAATGTGAATGAATGGGAGCATAAAACAAACAAAAAAACTGTAATGTATTAGTTTCCCCGGTTTAGACCATAGTTAGGATAATATAATAAATCTGTACAAAATAAGCCTGCACGAAATGTTTCTTCTAGTGATAAACTGAAGGTTATGGACTTGGCTTCATATAAGCAGTAATTATTCTTGAGCCAGGTGGTGATATAATAAATATGTTAGTGTAACACAAACAGTCTAGAGCTAAAGTAGTAAAAATTGGTGCAACCTTAAAAGCTATTTGACATTGTATGTTGAAATGTTGGTATTTGGGGCCGGCCTGTGGCTCACTCGGTAGAGTGCGGTGCTGATAACACCAAGGCCACGGGTTCGGATCCTATATAGGGATGGCTGGTTTGCTCACTGGCTGAGCGTGGTGCTGACAACACCAAGCCAAGGGTTAAGATCCCCTTACCAGTCATCTTTAAAAAAAATATATATTCTTTGAGTACCTTTTCTGTGTAAAGTTGTCACCCAGGAACAGAAGGGGGACAGGATGATTATTTAAACCCTCAAATACCTTACAGCAGCAGTTCTCAAAGAACCATGGACTCTGGGGGTCCCTGAGGTTTTTTCAAGGGATCAGTGAGGTCAAAATTTTTCATAATAACTAAGATGCTATTTGCCTTTTTTCACTGTGTTTATATTTACACTTATGATCCAAAAGCAATGGTGGGATAAAACTACTGACACTTAGCTCAATTTAAGGTTAGGGTGCTCAGAGCCACTAAACTGTACTCAGCCACTTATATTCTTTATCTTCATGTGCTCACAGTAAAAAAAAAAGGGGGAGAAAGTCCATTTTATTTAAGAATGTGCTTGATGAGAGTAAAAATTATTAATTGTATAAATCTTCACCCTTGAGTTCATGTCTTTTTACTATTCTGTGTAACAAATGGAAAATACGCATAAAGTACTTCTGCTGCATTTAGAAGCTGTGATGGCCGTCCCAAACAGCTTTGAGTACCATGCTTTGAGTTGCAAGCTGAATTAGTTGTTTTCACAACCAATACCATTTTCACTTGAAAGAGTGGCTGACAAACTACATAGTTACTCAAGACCTTTTCTTGAAAATTAAAAGTGAGCCTGTCACTTTCAGCAAAATAACTGACAAGACTTGTTGCCAATGATGAAATCTGGTATTTCAAGTGATAATTAGAATTCTGGGAAACTTGTAACTGCCACAGTGAGCTTAATAGCTTAAAAGCCTTTTCTGATGACATCAGTGGTGATGTAAATGATTGTGATTTCTGTGTCAGTATCTGGAAGATCTGCATAACGCAGGGAACTAATTTTCCATTTTCCAAATGACCGATGTATGATGTTACAAAATCATGCAAGGGTTAAAAATACACTCGAAGTGTGTGATAAACCAATAGATTTTAACATAACAGAGTACAGTTATGGTTTCAGAGTACAGTTAAGATTCCACATAGCAACTCACCTTTAAGAAACTACTGCAGCTGAATTTTGGTATAATATAAAAAACGAATATCCACAATTACCTGAAAAGGCTCTTAAATACTCTTCCCTCTTCCAACCACACATCTGGTATGAGACCAGATCTTACACTTTAACCAAAGCAATGTGCTGCACCAGACTGAGTGCAAAAGCATATATGCAAATCCAGCTGTCTTCTCTCAAGCCAGACATTAAAGAGATTTGCAAAAACTGTAAAACAATACCACTCTTCTCACCAAATTGTTTTTTGTTTTGGAAAATAGTTATTTTTCATAAAATATATCTTTTTAACATACTTTATTATTTTAAAATTAATAAACATTTTCAACATTTTTGTTTTAATTTCTAATAATATGGCAAATACTAAATGTTATAACCCACATAAACAAAAGCTCTTTAGAGTGCTCACAATTTTTAAGAAAGTAGAAGGGTCCTGAGATCAAAGATTAAAAACCACTGGCTTACAGCATAACAAGAGAGAAAAAAGACACAAGTAATAACCCAAGGTAGAATGGTGATGAGTGCCACAGCCCTTCTATTCCTGGACATTCCAGCTCTTCCTAAACTATACATATGCTACCTACCAGGATCTTGAAATAATTTAGTTAGCCCTGCTGTCAATATAATCAAAAGGGGTAATTCATTTAGCAAGCATGAAAAGGACCCAAACAATACCAAGATAATGTGTTAAACCAATTTGAATTGAGGGTTTTTATTATTCATTTTCTAAATAAATGACCTGGATTAAAATTGGTTTTATTTTCCTGGTATAAACTGAGTCAGCCTATAATGAGAATTCTTTCACAAAGGACAATACAGTATAATACATTATTGGAAATACATCTCATACAATCAAATTAGTAATGGAAAGCAACGGCATTTGGTTCCCTGTCTCTCAACTATATGGCAAAAAACTTGAAACCCTATATTTGTCTTGAGGATTAGGATGTAAAGGGGATCAGGATACAAAATATGTCCTTTTTATTTTTATTTTTTTTATTTATTTTTGACCGGTAAGGGGATCGCAACCCTCCGCATGGTGTTGTCTGCACCACGAGCGCACCAGCCATCCCTATATAGGATCCGAACCCGCAGCCTTGGCGCTACCAGCGCCGCACTCTCCTGAGTGAGCCACGGGGCCGGCCCCAAAATATGTCATTTTTAAAAAAGCACTTTCGGGCAGGTCTGTGGCTCACTTGGGAGAGTGGCGTGCTGATAACACCAAAGCCACGGGTTCAGATCCCTATATTGGAATGGCCGGTTAGCTCATTTGGGAGAGCGTGGTGCTGACAACACCAAGTCAAGGGTTAAGACCCCTTACCATTCATCTTTTTAAAAATAAATAAATAAGTAAAATAAAATTAAAAAGCACTTTCTAGAGGACCATATGCATATATGCTATTATTTTGTGTTTTTAAAAAGGGACACATGCACTTTTTGCTTAGCCTACCTGAAAAGATACACAAGAAACTGGTAGTGGTGGTAGTTTCCAGAAAGGAAAACTGAGGGAGAGAAACTCAAATTTCACTGTATTCCTTTTTATATTAATTGACCTTTTAACCATGGCATGAAATACTTATTCAAAACTACATAGTTTAAAAACACAATTTCTACATCACCCATTTCTCTAGTCTTTCATCTCAAACGCAAATACCAAAAAATACTAGTAGATATGAAAATCATTAGATGCATATTTGTTATATCAGCAATGGACACACACCTCACACCTAACAGACACATCAAAAGCAAGCTGTCCATCAACCTGGTAGTGATCGGCCATTGATTACCTGAGGAGTACCTGATTATCTTATTACAGAAAGAGAATCTAGAGATGCCATCCATCTGCCCAACATAATTGATATAGTTGCTACTTCAATGATAACTCTTTCCCTTTTTATATTCACTACAGCATTTATGACTTGATAATGTATCACTTGTAACACACAATGTAATACGTGACAATGTGCACTTGAATCTAAACACCTAACTACACAATGTAGGTTTACTCACCAATAAAAAAGATTTTGGGGTTTTAGCCAATTCTAAATTTAATGAGCCAACATTATGATGTTGCTATAGATAAACCTAATTCAAACCTGGCTACATCATAGTTAGCTAACTCATGTCCAGAACACAGACAAAAAAATCACAGCCACTGTAGTCTGTATTTATCAGACCAGTCCTACAACTTTGCTGGGTTCTAGGCCACACATTATATCCATGGACACTGACAAAGTGCAGTGGGGTTAGGGTAGTTTGGTATGTGGAAGGCAACATTTAACAAGTTAGCTACCATGTGCTAAGTACTTCACATGAATTTTCCTTATATCTTCACAAATCAATGATAAAGCCATTATTATTCCTGTCTGAAAATTAAGGAGACTCAGACTCAGAAAGTTTAAGGATTTTAACATGCTGAAGGTTGCAAAGCTAGTAAGTGGCATCAGGATTTAAGCCCAGAGCCCTGTAAAGGGTTGAATGGCAGCTCCCCCCAAAATATGTCCACCTCCTAATCATTGAAACCTATAAATGTTACCATATTTGGAAAAAGGGCCTTTTGCAGATTTAACTAAATTAAGGATCTTGAGATGAGATAGAACATTCTGAATTATCTAAGTATGTCCTAAATTCAATGACAAATGTCTTTGTAAGAGTGACACAAGAGTAGGAGACAATGCAACAATGGAGGCAGAAACTGGAGTGATATAGCCACAAGTCAAGGAATGCTACCAAAAGCTGGAAGAGGCAAAGAACATATTCTCCCGTAGAGCCTCCACAGAAAGCACAGCCCTGCAGACACCTTGATTCTGGACTTCTGGCCTCCAGAACTGTGAGAAAATAAATGTCTGTTGTTTCAAACCACTACACTTGTGGTAATTTGTTATGGCAGACCTCAGAAACTAATACAGCCCTTAAATTCTATCTTTCTGGCATTCCCTATAACCTTCCCAAGAAGGCTGAAGGATCAAGTGATATTTAAACTAAAATAGAGACAACACAGAAGACCTTATAAAGAAAAGGAAAACTATACTTGGTTTTGGAAGCCCTAGAGAACAGAAGACCAGAAAGTAAAAGTTTCAGAGAGAAATTTCAGCTGAAATTAAACTTTCTAACCTCCTAAATGTCTTAAAGATTAACCAGACTTTTGGTGGGTAGTTAAGTTTCCTATCATTGAAAGTATTCAAAGAGAGGGTGATGACTCTAATTTTGCGGAGCAGACAGAGCAGGCTTAGATGACTTAGAATCTCTTTCCACCCTGCGTTCCTAAAATTTTATAATGTTAGATAGCACCACAAAAGCCTACTAATAAGGTAAAGTATTACAAACGGGTGTTGCAAGGCTTCTACATTCAATCAAATAAATAGACTGCTTGTTACGTGTCAGGCACTGCGCTTTGTGATGAACACAAACACAGTGTCTATTGAAGCTTACAATCTGGTGGGAAAAACAGACATATATCAAGTAATATGCAAACAAATGTAAAATTGCATATAAGGACACATATGATGAAAGGAAAGTGCAAAAATGAGAGAAATCATGTAAAATTTCCCTGAGGAAATGAAGCTTGAGCAGAGACCTGAAGATTTGTAAGGTTTTACTTTACAAAGAGGGAGGAAAAAGCTTTCCAGGCAGAATGAACAGCAATAGGAAAAGTGTATTTTTAACTATTATACTATTGCTGCTACCTCAATGGGAATAACAACTCAGAAGTTCCCGGAGTAAAATAAAAGACCAATAATATACTGAAACAAGATTATTCACTCTAGAAACTATCCTGCAAACAGGAATCTTAGGTCAGGAAGCATGAAGGCAGAGTGGAGAAAAAGCAAGTTTTGAAAATGAGGTTAACCCAGGATTTAGCTTTCATTCTTCACTAAGTAAGCTTTCATGGGCAAGCTCTTACACCCTTACTCCAAGTTACCCTTACCTCAGCAAAACCACAGAGCATGAAACGGCCAGCATTTCCTGGACACACAGGTATTTGGAGAGAAATTTTTAAATATCTTTTATTTCGTTAAATGGATTTAGAACTGCCTCCTTAAGAATGTTTCAGGGCAAAAATAAATTGATAATATCAAATATCCTGAGATATTTTTGATTCATGACAGTATGCACACTTTCTACATTACCATATACAGTATGCATATGTACTATGTGTATGTACATATATGCTTAGGATAACATATAAAACCATATATATTAAAATATTAATTATCCTTGTATGATAAAATTATGATTATTTTAAATTTTCTTCTTTTGCTTTTCTACAATGAACACATATTACATGCCTTTTTTACATTAAGAAGAAAAAGTATTTATTGCTTAACATGTTGTCAGATTCAGAATTAATTTTAGAAAGACTTTTTATTTAGAAGGAACTTTAAATATCATTCCTGTCCTCCTCATTTTTCAAATGGGGAAAAAGGCCCAGTGAGATAAGTAACTTGCCTCCCCAAAATCTGACAGTAAGTCATTAGGGACATAATTATATTATCTACATTTATGTTTATTTTTGTCTGATTATAAAAGCTAATGCATTTTCATTAAAGATAATTTGAAAAATAACAGAAGGTACAAGAAAGGAAAATGAAAATCACCTATAAGCTTATAAACCAAAGATAACTTGGGGAGGTTGTTTTGTTTTGTTTCCTTTGTAGAATTTTTCACTACAAAATAATACATTTCAATGTAGAAAAACTTTTAAAATATAGAGCCAAAAATTAAAGAAGACAAAAATTTTAACAGTCACATAATTGGTGATATAACAATTATTTCTTTTATAGACTTAGAGGAAGTAAAAATTACCAATTATCTAAATTTCAGACTGAAATATTTTGGAAATCTAAGTTCTACTTTGGAACATTTATAAAGTGCTTAACTTTCTAAATTGTATTCATGCCTTTAGAAATGTGAACACTAGCAATTTTGTTAGAATTAAATCATGTTAGATCTTAAAGTTTTCCATAATTGTCATATTTCAGAAAGCCCCTATAAAATAGGTCAAGAGTACTGTCATTTTACGGTCAGAAAAATTAAGCAAGGCGAGAATAAACGTCTTGGCCCTTATCACTACACTGAAACATTTACGTACTTCAGAAATTTTCCAAAGTATAAGCAACACCTAACTTAAAAATGATATATTTTTAATGAGTGCAATTTATGAACCAATATTTCTTTCAAAACAAACTTTCCCTTTAAAACAATAGTAATTTGATCCCCCCTACAAAGCCTGTTGTATCTACAGTGCACAAACAGTCATATACTAGTGTGAGTCCTGGCGTACAAAAACCAAAGCATCCAGAAGACTTGACAAAATTCTGAAACTGGTTAAGCTTTGCTTTGGCATTCATTCTTCCTATCTTCCTTCCTAGTGCTCCTACTCCCATCTCTAGGAGGTGTCTCGTATCTTCCCAAAGTTCCTCACCTGAGAAACCCACTCAAATTTTTTTTCCCTTGATTTATCCCAATAGTCAAGATAACTGATTTCAGTCAACTAACACACACTTATTTAATCATTGAGGTTACTGAAAAGGTCCTTGACTCTTCTTCTGTGTGTCAACAGCCCCTTGAGAATCTCATAAAAGTTATGTACCCTTTCCCCAGAAAAATCACATAGGGACTCACACAAAATTTTTCATACAATTTCAAGAGATTCAGGGTTACACACTCAAAATACAGCCATGAACACCAAAATTATAAACCCGAGGTTAAAAACCCCTGTATATAACATATTAATATCATAAAACCTCAAAACTCTTCAAGAGGAATTTGTACTTTAAGACACTATTGACTCATATGAATTCTCTAATTTTTAGATTTTAAGATTTTTACGAGAGTATAAAAATTAAAAAAAAAAAAAAAAAAAAAAAACCATAGGAAGAAGAGATTTTCAGCCGCCCTGTCATTGGGGTCATTTTTCAAAGCTTTTGAACTACAACTCCTTAGAATATAAAAATAAGAAGAAGAATAAATTAATTAATTTTAAAAACATTTGCAGAAAATAAACTGCAATTCCTATGAGAGAAGGGGAGGAACAGAACCTATTTCTAAGCATGGGTCATCTATAAAACTGGGTTTTATAGGCACTATCCCTATACTTAATAATCCCCTAGGAATCTATTATGTCTAAACTATCATGATTCCTGAGAAAACAATACAGACACACAAACATACATACATACACATACATTCAGAAAATTTCGGGCCGGCCCGTGGCTCACTCGGTAGAGTGCGGTGCTGATAACACCAAGGCCGCGGGTTCAAATCCCTATATAGGGA
>NW_007727161.1:37133-41597 GCF_000696425.1 Galeopterus variegatus | reverse complement strand
TTTTAAAAAAAAAAAAAAAAAAAAAAAAGAATTAGGTCCCCTAGTCCTTAGCTCTCCATTTCTAGTCCACTACTTAAATAGTTTTAAGCAATGTTTCATGGGAACATTTCCTCACTTCCTCTTGTTCTTTATAGGTTTAGTTGCCAGACTAACCACATTAGCATTCAGTAGCAGCAACAAAACAGACTCTCAAAGTTCTAAAAAGCAGACTTTACAATTACTAACAGTAAAGTACAGGCTCTTTTTTAAAAATGGTCTTAATGTATATGCATACAAAGCTCATTCTTCACATAAAAAGGGCTTGGCATAGTTTATCCAACAAACAAGAGTTCTTAAACTATCAGCCAAACTTGACATTTGTAACCACAGAAATCAGCATGCATGAATTAATCTAAATACTATGCTTATATACTAAACAAGACAATTACTATAAATAGTAGATAGTCTAAATCATCAAACTGATGACCCACACAAAAGTAGCTCTTGTAGCTTCTTTTAAAAATATTCCCCCCACCCCACCTGGAACCGGCCACCCTCCAAACAAACAAAACAAAACAAAACAAAATATATATATATATATCCCAAATTCCAGTGATCATCCCAACTTATAAAAGTAGATTATTTTATCAATATCCTCCTCTTTCCTTCTTCTCCCTACTAATTCTCCCTCAATACACACACACTCCTCCCTTATTAGACATGGCTTCCTCAAGAAATTATCTGACGGTTCAGTAGCAGTTGGGAGTTTTAAACAATATTGTAGCTGGGCAAAGCAGACTACCATGTCTAGAAGATCCCTTATGGTCAGATTATTTTATAAGTGACTGCTATTAGTGTTTCAATACAGATTTGCTGCACAGGATCACAAATATGGCAGAGATGTGCCCTTACTGCAATTAGTTTGTTTTGCTTTTAATATACTAGAACACTTCTACAAAGCTGAATTTCTGGCTTTTCTTCAGTTCATAGAAAGTTCCCTTGATATCATATAAATGTTCACATTTTAGGACATTTTAGGTATAAAGACCACAAAGATGAAGACTTTTTGATGTTTTGGTAACTAAATTGCATTGAGTGGTGTTGAAAACACATTAGCCTAATTCTTAACTGCACTTTAGAAAAAACATATATTGCAAGGTATTATAATCCACTTATTTTCCTTAAGCAGTCAAAAATTCATTTTCCAAGTTTTGTCCATATTACATTGAGAACTCCAAACAAAGCATTCTTGTTGCTCTAGGATTAAAAGTTTCCAATAACTCGATGTGGTTGTAATCTTCTAGAAACACCTGAAATTGATTTGTTTCACCTCCTTGTACTATTTCTCTTCCAGCCTGTTCACCTTAGTAAAATACTGATGGATAGAAGTACTAACTGAAAACCCAAGAAAATGGATAACCCACCCCTTAGTTAATAAGGAACTATAAGATACATAACACAAAAATCAACATGTATCCAGAGGCCCAAAAAACACTGGACTTGGTCTAAATAAAATGTTTCTAAAATAAAGTTAACAAGTGGGTTTCTTTTTCATTGCTGTTTTACTAAGCATTCATGGAAAATTATATTTAGGTAAGCTCAAGCTGAAAATACCAGCTTTAGTTCTCAAGGAAAACATGAAACAACAGAAAGATAATGTTTTTTAGTATAGAATATCCTCTGAAATGGTTTTTACAAAACCAAAGACTGGAATTTATTTGTAAGACTTATTTTTCCAAACACTATTCACATATATTAATAAGCATCACACATAGTCTAATTCAAATATCCCATTTCCTGGACTGATTATAAGGCCAGAAAGGGTGCATCTAAACTCTGGAGGTTAGAGTAGACATTTGTGAACCTCAACAGCCCAGGGTTCCCTCTCACTCTTCAACTTTTCAGTGGCACTGAGTGGATGATTAAGCCTGCTTCAGCGTGAAGCACAGGGCTTGTCTTAAGATATCTGACAGAAGCTGAACATATACATTAACTTCCTGTTCTCTGAGAACAGGGAGAGTGTGCTTCTAAAGGCTGACAGTTCCCTGTCCCTCCAGAAACCAAAAAAATCACACCTTTTCAAATACTCATGAAAAAATTTTAATTTCAATAATTACTGTTCATCAATATTCCCCAATGAACATGTACGGAATGCCTTATCACATAAATTTAATCCCAGACCACAAGGAGATTAAATGTCCCTTGAAATGGTCACATATTTGTGGTTATTTCACGTAAAATTTTTCTTAAAGACAACGCAGAGGTCTGACTGAACCTACAGCTTACAGGCAATGCAAACTCGGGTATTTAAATTATGGGAAGTTGCCCTTCAGCACCCTAACAAAATTAGCAATGGACACATAATTATGATCTAATAAAACAACTTACAATTTTGGGTTCCATTGAAATATACATGAATTGGGAGGGAAACCTGAAATCCATTCTCCTTTAATCCCTTCTATATCTGGACAAGGACCCTCATTATCTCCCACTCCTACAGTCCCTCCTCTAAATCCAGAAGCTAAATTTCCTTAAAACATGGGTAAAAAAACCCCCACCAAAAAACAAAAAAAACCACCTTTTTTCCACGAAAATTCTTGGCTTGGGGAAGGTGGGTTTTTTTGTTTGTTTGTTTGTTTGTTTGCTAAATGAGAATATGACTGACTTCCTAGCAAAAAGTCATTTTCCCTCCTACATATTGAACTCTCGATTGTGATGAAATCAAAGGATTTCAGATAAATATGAAACAAAAGATTAAGTAAACAGTTATTCTTAATCTGATTACTGTTTTGTTTTTGAATTAGTCATGGGCCCTGCTGAAAGCCATCGTACTCCTATCAGAGGAGGAAAAAATAAAATAAAATAAAGCCTCTGACACAAAAAATTCTGTACACAATTTAGGACCCAAGTTGAGAGTAAATAATAGGCTATATTACATGTGAGAACTGTACGTTCGCTTTTGTACTCATAAAATAAGGAAATAAGGAAATTACATTCAGATACGACGATACAACAATATTAATTTCACTATCTTACGGGGCAACTTGTCAAGAACTATCAAAACACAATTCTAGGGAGTCAGAAGACTACCAAAACCGGAAAAAAAAAAAAAAAAAAAAGCAACTCCAAGGCTCCCCTCCCCCTTCCCTTGAGTGAGGAACAACCCAATAACTTACTGTTCAAGGACTAAAGAAAAGGAATTTTTTCAAAAGGCAGGACTGAGATGGAATGGGGAAAAGATCACTGTGAGCACGAATGATGCCCTGGGACAAAAACTGTACCCATTCTGGCGAGCACTATCCGAGGTGACAGGCTCACTCACACTACCTTTCTTATGCGTTTCCCAATACATGGTCTCTAAAAGCTTAAGAAAATGCGTACGTCGCTCTGACCGCAGAAAGAATTTAGCACAATTGACACCAACTCTAAAGTAAGCAACTAATATATTCTAAACTAATGTTGGAGAAGGGATGGAGAACAGAGAACAGCTCCTCCAACTGGTTGGAGCAGATATCATTTGAAGCCCTAAAAATGTTAACATTTTTAGACAACTTCTGGTGGGCAGTCAGATGCACTGTAGAAACTTGGGACCAGCAGCGACAACACAACAGGTGAGAGGCAGTGGACATCACTGCACACTGAAGTGCCTAACACGCAATGGTAAACCCGTGAGTTCCCCGAAAGGCTGGGGATATGGGATAATACCATACTCAAGCCATCCCAGACCCCCTGCCTTCCCAGTGACAAAGGTTCGGCTCCTTCGGAGGGGCGCGCCACTCCCCCTTCTCCCTCACCCAGGGGACCACCACTCCAGGCGCAGTTAGAAACGAGGCCCCTCCGTGGGCACATCTCAGCTACGGAAGAAAACACAATGTCGCTCCTTATTTCTGCGTACAAAAGGACTTTGCGCCCTCCTCCTTCAACTGCTGCCCAGGCCGTCTCCTAACTTGCAAGAAGGTGGGCAACGCGCCATATTCCAGTGTCCCCCAGTCTACCTGGGTAACAAGCCCACGCCACCCCGGCAGGAGGGAAGCTTCGGAGGTGGCCCAAAGAGCCAGCCTCCTCTCCCGTAGGAGACAGCGGCTCCCGCGCCCCGGTCCGGCCGCCCGCGGACTAGACCAGGGAAGGGCCGAGGGGGCGAGCGGGGAGACGCGGTTCCAGTCCCGCGCAGCCCGCCCACCTCCCGCTCCCGGGCCCGGCGCGCTCTCCTGGGCCTCCCGTTCCCGAGCCCGCGGGAAGGCCGGGCCCTTGGTTCCATGGTGGGAAGGAGGCCGCGGCCCCGAGAGCCTCAGGCGGCGGGGGAGGCCGGAACCCTGGGGCTCTCGGGAGGGCAGCGCCTCCCTCCCGAGCCCGCCAGGACGCCTGGGGCCTAGTGCGGCCTGCGCATCCTCGGGGTGGCGGTTTGACTGGGCCGAGCCGGGGCCCCCCGCCCGAGGCGGGCCGAATCCGGCGGGGGCCCAGGCCCGGAGCCGGGGGCGGCAGGGT
>NW_007727161.1:17362-36402 GCF_000696425.1 Galeopterus variegatus | reverse complement strand
GATGGGGAGGTCGGCGCGGCTGTGGCGGGCCGGTCCGGGCGAGGGCTGGCGGCCGGGGCTCCTGTCGCCCCTCGCCGCCTCCTCGCGTTCACGAAGCGCTGCAAAGGTTCGGCTGGAGCCGGAACCATGAAAGCAACTGGATTAGCAAGCCGTGGACGCCCCGGAGAAGTGGCGCAGGCGGCCCAAAATGGTTGCTAGTCTGGAAGGAGTGACATTTCTCGGCCCCCAGCCGCAGGAATTAGGACCTCTCGAATGTGCCTGGACCGTCGGCAAGGGGCTGCGCGCACTTTCCTCGGCGCTGTCTGGCCACTCGCATGCTCACCCTCTCTGTGGAATGACCTTTTCTTCCGTATTTCAAACCCTGCCCAGATATTTAAAAGCAAGAGTTTTTGTACAAAGCAATGTATTTAATTTATTCACTCGTTCAGCGAACATTTCTAGAGGGCCCTTTCTGTGCCAAATATTGTTCTGGGCGCGCTGAAGACGCATGCACCTGTTGGCAAGACCACGTCCTTACTCTCATGGATCTTACACGATGCAATAGGGACCTTCGAGCACAGGTGCCTGAGAAGTAGGGAGGGGGGAACGGTCGGAAGACACTAATGTTGGAGACACGAAGGGTAGTTTTGGTTGGTTGTTTTTTAAGTGTGATCAGGAGATCCTCCATCGGAATCACTCAGGTCGATGGCTTAAATTCTGGGCCCCAATTGGTATCTCCAGAATCTTGGCTGGTATCCCAGGAATCTGAATTTTTAACGCGCACCCTTCCCTTCCCCCCAGCCCCCCGCACTCTCCTGGTGATTCTTAAGCGCACTATAGTGTAAGAACCGTTGCATTAGAGAATCATTATCCCAAAGGTGTCAGAAAACAGCTTTTAAAAAAAATCGGGGGGATGGAGGGAGGGGGTTTGGGAAGTGATAGGTCTGGTAAAGGGCATAAAGAATTATCACGGTTTGTAAGAATGAATATGTTAATAATAATTTTTTTAAAAAAATCAGGAAGTTTTAATTGTCAAGAAGATTCCAACAAGTTACCTAAAAGTTCAAAAATTGCCATTTTCTTCGGCGTTTTCTAAGACAGTGAGCGTCACCACCAACCACCTAGGTGCTCAAGCCAGAAACCTGGGAATGATCCATTATTCCTTCCTCTCTCCATCAAGTCCCCACGTCCAATTAGATCTTTAAAGCTGTTGTTCACTGTCATTTCTTACCCTGGTTCAGGCTGCTATCGTCTCTCACGCAGGTACTGCAACAGACTCTATGTGGTCTCCCTGCCACTGGAATCACTCTCTCTACTCCGTTCTCCACCCTGCAGCTTGAATGGTCTTTCAAACAAGTAAATCATGTTATTTCCCTGTTTAAGATGCTGAATTAGCTCCCATTACACTTAAAGTCTCAAATTCTTTCAGGTGCCTTTGGAGCCCTTGGTGACCTTATCCAAGCTGGTATTCCCGACCTTGTCTGCACAGACTTCTCTGTCAGGCTACAGCCAAACTGGGAAGCTCTCAGGTCATATCAGGTCAGGAAGTTCTGCTACCTCACAGTTTTTGCTAGGGCTGCTCCCTCTCTCCAGAACGTTCTTCACCTCTCTCTACTGTCCCTATTCACCTGCTAGAAACTTCACCCAAATAATTCATACTGCTCTTTCAGGGCTCAACATTAACAGCATTTCTCTCACCCCCAGGACTGGGTGCTTTAGCCCTTTTGTCATCACACCCAGTACTTACCACCAAGGTTTATTGCACCCGCCTGATGTGTCAGGCCCAATTCTAAGCCCTTTATACACATTGTCTCCTTTCTCATTTAGTTCTCAAGTGCAGCGCATGAAGTAGGTACTACTATTATCCCATTTTACAGACAGAGAAACAAGGACATGTAGAGGCTGCTTGCCCAAACCCAGACTGTAAGAGATGGAGCCAGGTCTAAACACCATCAGCCTGGCCTCAGAGTTGTACTCCTAACCATTACCAGTGCTTTTCAGACTGCAGGTAAGTACCCACTGATGAAGCATAAATGTAACTTGGTGGGTCATGACCAACACTTCATGAAAGAAATAGAAAATATCAGAGAATATCAAACTTGCTAAGGCTCTTGTTTTGTGAAACTTTTGTCAGATTCTCTAATAGGATAAATCTCTAAATCTTACAAACTTTGAAAATACCAAATTATGGGGCCAGCCCGTGGCTCACTCGGGAGAGTGCGGTGCTGATAACACCAAGGCCCCGGGTTCGGATCCCATATAGGGATGGCCGGTTAGCTCACTGGCTGAGCGTGGTGCTGACAACACCAAGTCAAGGGTTAAGATCCCCTTACCGGTCAAAAAAAAAAAAAGAAAATACCAAATTAGGGGGCCAGCCCGTGGCTCACTCGGGAGAGTGCGGTGCTGATAACACCAAGGCCCCGGGTTCGGATCCCATATAGGGATGGCCGGTTAGCTCACTGGCTGAGCGTGGTGCTGACAACACCAAGTCAAGGGTTAAGATCCCCTTACCGGTCAAAAAAAAAAAAAGAAAATACCAAATTACACAGAATATTACCAAGGTTAATGCAAAAGTATGATTACTATGGATTTGATTTATTTCATCATCCTCATATTTAACTTTGAACTTTCTTAAGATTAAATGACATTTACCTTCCCAAGCAAATTGAGGTTACTGTCCCAAGCCTAGTGGACTTACTTTTTCAGGGATTTCTGTCTCACTGGGCTGAGGCTGCCTTTTGGCCAGAGATTTTTGGCTAAGACGCTCATCAGAGATTCTTCTGCCACAACTGTGAACACACCAAGTCCTCTTTATATAGATGCTGTATTAACAAGGTTATCCCAAGGGCCGGCCCGTGGCTCACTCGGGAGAGTGCGGTGCTGATAACACCAAGGCCCCGGGTTCGGATCCCACATCGGGATGGCCGGTTCGCTCACTGGCTGAGCGTGGTGCTGACAACACCAAGTCAAGGGTTAAGATCCCCTTACCGGACATCTTTTAAAAAAAAAAACAAAAAAACAAGGTTATCCCAGACTACCTTACGGAGTAGATTCCCAGAAAGCATATCTAGTTCTTTCTGGCACAATTGATTAGGTTATGAAGTAGATGAAATTCTGGTAACCTCCACCCTAATTCTTTCCCTCTTGATTAGATCTAACGGATCTCTTCACTGGATGATTAAATGTGGCATTTTTTCTATATATTTGCCCTGTCTGCCACAACCCTAAAGTCATTTTAATGATGAAAAAGGTAGATTGAGCCATGCTCCTTAGAAATTAACAGCCTCCTTAGGAATTCATTGTTAACGCAGTAGGCAACAAACAGCTTTTGACAATGTTGAGCAAGACAATAAGATAAAAGTGTAGATTCACCAGGGAATCCAACTGTAAGTTGAGCCACTGATCTCTAGAGGGCACTCAAGGCTCCCCTCTTCTCCACCTCCTTACTCCTCCTAAAGTGGAGGCAGGATGGTGAGCAAGAAATTTCACCCCACCCCCAACCCCACACCACACTCATAAAGGAAGGAGATCTTGCTAAAATTGGAGAATATGGAATACGTTGTATTTTCTTGGGGTAGAGCCTTTACAAGATAAAATGTTCAGCAGAAATGGGTGCAGACACCCTCCCAATCTTCAACATATCCTGAGTGGTAACAAGGGCTGCCCACAGGCTCTCTTTCCCTTTCCCAAAGGTAGCCAGGCCCTAGGGCTACAGCCCACAGATAAAGTCTTGGAACAGCCCCAGCACTGGAGCAAAGAGACTGCAGATTTGTCTTCCTCTCCAATATCTCTGGTTAGTGTGACTTTGTCTCTCTAGGAAGTAAAGTTCTAAGACTCATTTTTGAGCGTTGATGGGGGGAGAATAGAGACAACCAGAGGCCAGCTTATCTTTCCAGCCTTCTGCATTGTGGTTTGGGGCCAAATACTCAACTAATAATAAAGTGCTCCTTTGCCTGGTTGTGTCATCGTTCCCTAGACATGTATTTTCCCCAGGGGACCTCACAGGGAGTAGATATGGCTGGTCAAGGCAGGATGCAGACACTCCCAGATTCCCAACCAAATATCCTCTCCATACCTTCTTAATATCAGTCCTTGAAAGATACTTTGAACTCCCTAACAGACCAGAATTAGGCTGGAGATGGCTAAAAGAAATGAATAAGACCAACGAAGGAGACAAACAAAGGAAAATTCAACACTGGTAACTGATGAGGTATCGAGGGACTAGGAGGGCAAGGATCAGAGGTAATTCCAAGGTTTTAAGGACTAAATGATGGAGAGATGGTAGTGTCGTGGACAGTCGTCTGAAGGGAAGTTAGTTTAGATAGAAATAGGATGTGTTTGGTTTCAGACGGATTGAGTGATGGATGGCAACAGGGAAGCCCCGTGTTTGGGGAAGATTGCTCTGGGCACTGTCAGCAGCGGGGAATGGAGGTGAGGACAGAAATCAGGTCTGAGTGCAAATGATGGTGGTGTCAGTGGGACAGGGGGAGGGAAGGGATTGAGAGACATAGGCAAGAAAGTTTAATCAGGGATCTGAGACTGATTCAATGTTGAGAGTGATAGTGTGAGCATGTTTTCTGATAACTCCCTAATACTTAGCTAATAGCTTTGGAGAGTTGCTCTTTTTCAAATGAGATTCTTCTGTCATTTCATTTATTTATTCAACAAATGCCTTGTAATAGTCACCTTTGGGTGTGACTCACCAGCTCAACAGAGTCTCCCTTCTCTGGAAACTGCCCCCATTCACAGACATGGCCTCCACCAGTCAGGCCTACACTTCCGAACTTCCTTTCTTCCCCACCCCCACTACCCCCCATTGCTGAGTGATCCAGGGGTGGTCACCTGACCCCAGCTGTGCCAAGTGTATTCTCTGTCCTAGGAATTTAGAATGTTTGGTTAAGAGACACAGAGATGGGGCCAGCCCGTGGCTCACTCGGTAGAGTGCGGTGCTGATAACACCAAGGCCGCGGGTTCGGATCCCATATAGGGAATTTTCCACCAAATGCACTAGGAAACAGAGAAGGTCCATCATTAGTGAGAGAGGAGCAAGGCAGACACACACAGAGAAGCAGATGGCAGGAGAGAAAGAGAGAAGATTTTCCAGGGTCTCCACAGTTCTCTCACTTCTGCTTTTCTTCCTGAGACTTAAAGGATCTTTGCCTTTTGGTTTCATAAGTTCCTCAGTAGCCTCCTAATAAATTGTCTTTTTTTGCAGAAAGCATGTTGAGTAGCATTTCTGATGGGCAGACACTCCCACCTAAAAAGTTAAAATAAATACAGATCTGCTGTGTGTGAGGCTCTGGGCAAACCACCAGGGATCCAATATGGATCAGGCGTGATGCCACACTCAAGGAACTTAGAGCAGTGGGGGGAAGACAAAGTCTGTACTTCAGTAACTACGATGGAGGCTAGTAAGAGAACATTGATGAGAGATGTGCCAAACAAGCTCTTTGAGGGTTTGGAGGAGGTCGGGTCCTGCTAACAGCAAGGCTGTGGGACTAGGGGAAGGCAAGTGAGGCACAGAGAGCGCAAAATTTAAGGAGCCACCCACTCTCAGGGTGTGTGAGTGCAGGGTTGGCGTTTGCACAATCCTGAGAGTGAGTGCCTCCTTCAATTTTGCACCTTAGGTGCCTTGCTAGGCTCACGATTAGCTTGGCTAACAGTGGGGGTCAGGAGGACTTCATAGAAATAGTATCTGAGCCAAACCTAGGGACAGGGAGGACTAGGACTTGGTGGAAATGCCATATACCTCAAGGTAAAGTAACATTGTAGAAAATACTCTCATGAGAACTCACGAGATCTGCTCTAGGATCATCAGACTCTTGAGTGTGACTTTAGTATACAGGGCATGAAGAAGGAGGGAACAGTAAGAAAAAAGGAGAGAACATAGAGTCAGATTCTGCAGGCAGAGAAAACAGTGATGACTGGTAAGCAGGGTAATGATGTAATCGCAGCGGTACTTAGGAAGATGAAGTGAACAGAAGAGCATGAACTAAAGGAAGAGCTAAGGTCAGGGCAAACAGGAGGCTGTTGTGTTCACCTCTCTGCCTGGAGGTGAAAGTCTACACTAGTTGGTACTGGGAACGGAGACACTGTAGGAAAAATAATATGCGATGAGTTGATCGGACAAGGGAGTAGAGAAATCAGAAGTACTGCTGAACACCATGCAGCTATGAGAAAGAATAAGAAAGCATTCAGCGAAATCATGTTCAAGATAAATATGTGAAAAATGTAAGGGGTAGAACCGTGTATATGGTATGCTATCATTTGTATTTTTATTTATTTATTTTTTATTTATTTTTTTTAAAGATGACCGGTAAGGGGATCTCAACCCTTGACTTGGTGTTGTCAGCACCACGCTCAGCCAGTGAGCTAACCGGCCATCCCTATATGGGATCCGAACCCGGGGCCTTGGTGTTATCAGCACCGCACTCTCGAGTGAGTCACGGGCAGACCCTTCATTTGTATTTTTAAAAGGGAAAAAAGAGGACTGGCTGGTTAGTTCAGTTGGTTAGAACATGGTGTGATAACACTAAGATCTAGGGTTCGATGCCTGTACCAGCCATCCATCCAAAAAAAGGGGGGGTTGGAATATGTAAATAAATGATTTCTTACATATACAAAAATATATATATCCCTAGAGGAATATACACAAAAATGAAGACATTAATGGCCTGCTGAGAGGAGAAATGGGTGTCTGGGGGTCAGTAGTGGGAGAGAGTCTTTTCAGTGTTTATAATTTGAATGCTTTAAATCTTGAACCATTTGGATATATGACCTAATAAAAAAAATTACATAAAATTATTAAACAAAAACAATTCCCAAACCCAAAGATGATACTAAAGTATGGAGCCACGTGACAGTAGTCCCATTAACAAAAATAAGGAGCTCAGGAAGAGAAGTTCCTTGGAGAAAAAGAATGATGTGTTTGGCTTGGGACATACTGAGGCTGAGAAAACTCAGGGTCAAGGTAGAATGTATTCGGGCTGAGGGAGATTTGAACATGTTTATAGGCTTCTGGAAAGGAGCCAGTAGAAAGAGAGAGGTCGAAGCTAGGGCAGAAAAGAGGAGGAAATTGATGGAGCCAGCATCCAAAGGAGGTGCGACAGCACAGGAGCAGGCTGGGGCTGAAAGGAGATGGGACGCCTCACATTTGAGAGAAGCCGGAGGGGCAGAAGGAAGGATAAGAGAGGGGGTGGATGTGAGTGTTTGTGGGGGATCGGGAAAGAGACAGAATTCAAGATGGTTCATCTCTGTTTCCTCTGTGAGGCAGGAGACGAAGTCGTCTGCTGCAAGGGGGCTCTAGCAGTCAGTAGGGAGCTCAGGTGCAATGGTGAAGACGTGGGACAGGCCTTGCCGAGGGGGACAGCACCACACAAGGCAGATGGGAGGGCTGATCGCTGCTGTGCAGGGCCCAACTGAGGCTGGGACCCACTCGGATATGTTGGCACCAATGGACATGCTTCGTGCTCTCTGTGACTTTGCACAGCAGCCCACAGACACTCAGGTGGCCAACTCACAGTTTTGTTTGCTTGTTTTGGGCTTCCTCTTTTATTAAGAGTCAACACAGGGTTTTTTTGTTTGTTTGTTGGACAGTTGGTTTTCTTTAATTGTGGTAAAACACACTGTATTAGTTTGCTAGGGCTGGCATAACAAAATACTGCAGTCTAGTTGGCTTACACAACAGAAATTTATTTTCTCATGGTTCTAGAGGCTGAAAGTCTGAGATCAAGGTATCCATAGGTCTGGTTTCTTCTAAGGTCTCTCTCCTTGACTTGCAAACACAAGCTTCTCTCTGTGTGTTCACATAGTCATCTCTGTGTGCATGCACCTCTCTCGTCTCTCTCTCTCTCTCTGTCCAAATTTTCTCCTCTTATAGGACACCAGTCATACTGGATTAGGACCCATCCTAAAAAACCCATTTTAACCTAATTACCTTTTAAAGGCCCTATCTCCAAATAGTCACCTTCTGAAGTACTGGATTAGGGTTTTAACATATGAATTTGGGAGTGGAGTGGACACAATTCAGCCTGTAACATACACATAACATAAAATTTACCATCTTAACCATTTTTCAGTGTACGGTTCAATGGTTTTTGTTTTTGTTTTGTTTCGTTTTTATGTATTCATTATAGCTCCTATGTCTTAACTTGCTTCTCTTACACCGAAAATATTAGACTGTTACCTATTTGCTTTATCATATAATGTATGTAAAATAGTTTCAAAGTAATAATACCAATATTACTATTTACAGTAAGACTATTGAATAAGATTTAAAATTTCTTTGCATCTTTTTGTGTCCTTAAAAAATAATCCACAAAGGATGTATAGTCAAAACACTATGATCTAAAGTCACTTGAAATAATTCTTTTTCTCTTTGTTATGAGATGAATGTGGTATACGTTTAGGCTCATTCATTTCTGTTGTGTTCAAATCTGTGTATTGGTCACCTGAGTGGCTGCATATTGCTGTGGAAAGTCACGAGATTTTGTTTAGTTTTATTTTATTTTATTTTTTTTTAAAAGATGACTGGTAAGGGGATCTTAACCCTTGACTTGGTGTTGTCAGCACCACGCTCAGCCAGTGAGCGAACCGGCCATCCCTATATGGGATCCGAACCCGTGGCCTTGGTGTTATCAGCACCGCACTCTCCCGAGTGAGCCACGGGCCGGCCCCTAGTTTTATTTTTGAAAATGCAAAACATTTACATGATTGCAAAACTAAAAATATAAAACAAGGTATATTTAGAGAAGTCTTACTCCGAGTCGAGTCCCTTCCCCTTCTCTCTCCCGCTTCTCTCTTGCAAAATATACACAAATACTTGCTACTACACACATTCACATTTCTTGAACAAAAGATAACATTTTATAGCTCACGTTTGGGTGGAATATCATCTTCCATCCTTTTACTTTCAACCCGTATGTGTCTTTGTATTTAAAGTGTGTTTCTCATAGAAAGCAAATAGTTGGCACTCACTTTTTCATATGGTCTCTGCCTTCTAATTGGGGCATTTACACTATTTTTATTTCATGTGATTATCAGTATCAATATGGTTGGGCTTAAATTTATCATCTTATGAGTTGTTTTCTATTCTTTCCTTGTGTTTCTGTTCCTTTTTCCTACTTTCCTGTCTTCTTTTGGAGTGAAGATTTATTTTTCATTTATAATTCCATTTTATCTCTACTATTGGCTTGTTAGCTAGTCCTCTCTGTCTTTTGGGGGTTTTTTAGTGGTTGCTCTAAACTTTACAAATATGCATTTTTAATTTATCACAGTCTACCTTCCTTTGATATCATATAACTTCATATTTAACAGAGGAACTTACATTAAATATAATTCAATTTTTGCCGACCTGTTCTTTCTGCTAGTTTTGTCACAAGTTTGTTTTTTTATATGTATATATGTTATAAACATCACAGTAGATTATCCTCTTTAATAGTGAATATGTTTATAAAGAATTTAAAAATGAGGGGAAGCATGTGAAAAGACATTCAATATCATTTGTTATTAGGGAATTTCAAATTAAAATAACACTGAGATACCACAACATACTTATTAGAATGGCTAAAGTCCAGAAAACTAACAATATCAATTGCTGATAAGGATGAGGAATAACAGGAATTCTTGTTGATTACTGGTGGGAATGTAAAATGGTAAAGCCATTTTGGAAGACAGTTTGGCAGTTTCTTACAAAGCTAAACATAGACCTAACATATGATCCAGCAGTCATGCTTCTGGGTGTTTACCCAACTGGTTTGAACATTCAAGTCCACACAAAAACCTGTATACAACTGTTTATAACCACTTTATTCATAATCCCCCAAACTAGAAGCAACCAAGATATCCTTTAATAGGTGAATGGATAACAAACTGTGATCCATCCATACAAATAAATATTATTAGTGATAAAAATAAATAAGCTATTAAGCCCCAAGAAGGCATGGATAAATCTTAAATGCATATTGCTAAGTGAAAGAAGCCAATCTGAAAAGGCTACATACTGTATTATTTCAATTATATGACATTCTGGAAAAAGCAGAACTAAGCAACAATAAAAAGATCAATGGTTCAGGGGGAAGGGTAGGGGTTAAAGAAGTAAAGAAGAGGAGGTATTTTATGGTGGTGAAATTGTTCTGTATGATATTGGTATGGTAATACATGACATTATGCATTTATCAAAACCCATAGAAGTTTACAGCACAAAGAGTGAAACTTAAAGTATGCAAATGTTAAAAAAAAAATCATCTTTAGAGCTCCTTGGAGAAATAGCTAATTCTAGGACTAGGGAGAAAATATACCAGGTGAGCCTGGAACATCTTATAGTGCCAGAAATAAGGAAGTGCTCAAGAAAACACATATACACACACACAGATGGGGTTATGACAAAGGAACACAGGAGCCAACCGAAAGAACTCCCTTTGGCCAAAACTGGAACAACTTGAGCAACAAAATAAATGAAGTAGTATTGGATCATAATCCAAATTATAAAATAAATACTTTGAGTTCATAGCAATATAAAGAAATAAGTCCATAATGATATAAATAAATGAATGAGTCCATAGTTATATAAATGAATGAATGGGAAAGAAGAGAAAAAGTTCCTATACAGAATTCCAAATAATTTATGTAGATATTCTGCCCTCAAGAAGGTGTAGTGTAAAAGTGTGGGCTGAGCATAGTGACTTCCTTCCAAAGAGTACAATTCCGAAAAGCAGAGGGGAAAAGGAGTAATTTTACAGACTGCCTCAGTCAGGTGATTGAGGTCAACATCAACAGTGATCATTCATGTTGATAGTAAGTGCCCTTGATATGATTTGATGTGAATGGCGCTTTACTTCTGTGGTCTTCCTGTCAAAAAACCCATCAACCCAATCTAATAATTTTCTCATGAGACAAATCCCAATTGAGAAACATTCTACAGATACCTTACCAGGACCCTTCAAAACTGTCAAGGTCATCAAAAACAAGGAAAATCTAAGAAACTGCCACAGACAAAAGGAACCTAAGGAGACATGACAATTAAATGTATTAGGTCAGATATCCAGGATACGGGGTCTTACAGTTTCAGAGGTTGGGAAGTCCAAAGTCCAGGGAACATATCTGATGAGGGCCTTGTTCTCAGTGAAGACTGCAGCAACACAGGATATCACATGGCAAAATGGCAGAAGCAAAAGAGAAAGCTTCTCACCCACTGTCCTTTTTACTTTTTTATTTTTTGAAAAGATGACCAGTAAGGGGATCTTAACCCTTGACTTGTTGTCAGCACCATGCTCTCCCAAGTGAGCCATGGGCCAGCCCATCACCCACTGTCCTTTTAAAGCCATCAGAACTATGCCCATAGGGCCGGCCTGTGGCTCACTCAGGAGAGTGTGGTGCTGATAACACCAAGGCCACAGGTTCGGATCCTATATAGGGATGACCGGTTCGCTCACTGGCTGAGCATGGTGCTGACAACACCAAGACAAGGGTTAAGATCCCCTTACCGGTCATCTTTTAATAAAAAAAACAAAAAAAAAAAACTATGCCCATGACCAACATTAAATCATCAATGGATTAATCCATTCACATGGTCCTAACAATCTAATCACCTCTTCAAGGACCCACCTTTCAATTACCATAATATATTTCCCACCCTCTTAACACTGTCACAGTGGGGATTAGGTTTCTAATACATAAACTTTGGGGGATATAATTCAATCCATAGCATGGGGTATCCTGGATGGAATCCTGGAACACAAAAAGGACATTTGGTAAAAACTAGAGAATTCTAAATAACATGTGTACTTTAGTTAATAGTAATGTATCAAGACTTCTGGTTTTCAGTCTGGCATGTGGGGAGCTTGGAAATCATCTCTCCCATCCACACAACAAGAAAAAATCTGAACAAACTGAAAATTAACAACTCTTCTTAGATACATCAGAGAACTGAGGTCACAGGGCAAACCACTGCCCCCAACTTGGAGAGGCAGACTGGAAGATACAGAGAATTGGGAGCTTATTGGAGCAGAAACCAGCAAGCAGAAAGCTCTGCAGACACCAGTCAGAAGGAGAAGCTAAACTGTAATTGACGAATTGCTGGAGGCTCAGTGCAGACCAGTTTGAGAGTTAAAAACTAGAAAGGGAACTAGCTTAGGGGAGCACCCACACTTTTGTGAGTTTAACCTCTACCAGGTTCTCACAGGGAAAACAGGAGAAAAATCCTCTCATCCTTCTGGCAGGGGGAGGGGGAAAGTAGTCATTTTGAAATACTCCCAGAGCATTTTGTTCTTCCTAACAAGGTCTGCCCTCAAGAGAAACTATTTCATTGTAGCCTAATTGACTGGGGTTTTACCACAGCCTAACTGACCTACAAGAAGGACACTACCCAACTCCAGTCCCTTCCAACATTCCTGTCTCACCTAAAGGGGGTAGTGGAGGAGGCTGGTCACAGCCCAGGGCACAGGCTCACTAAAAGACTGAGACTTAATCATAGGACTTTAGAATGCTTCCCCTCATCCCACAACCCAAGCACCAGAACCAGACTCAGATATGGCAGGGATGCTGGAATTTTCAGACAGGAATTTAGAATAACTATGATGAATATGCTAAAGGCTGTCGCAGCAAAAGGAGACAACAAACAGGAACAGATAGGTAATGTAAACAGAGATGGAAATTTTAAGAACGAATCAAAAAGAAATGCTAGAAATCAAAAACATCGTAACAAAAATGAAGACTGCCTTAGATGGGCTTAGTAGTAGACTGGACACAGCTGAGGAAAGAAATCAGTGAGCTTGGAGATGTGTCTATAGAAACTTCCAAAACTGAAATGCAAAGAGAAAAAAGACTGGGGAAAAAAGGGAACAGAATATCCAAGAACTGTGGGACAATTACAGAAGGTGTAAATATGCATAATGAGAATACCAGAAGGAAAAGAAAGAGACAATGGAGCAGAAGAAATATTTGAAGCAGTAATGACTGAGCATTTACGAGGATGAATAAGAGTGTATCGGTACTGGCTTTCTCTTAGCCCTGTTCCAGCTAAGGATAGGCCAGAAGTCCTGGGGAGCTGGACCCCCAGGAATAGCCCTCAGTCAACTAACAGATGGGAGTTGGAGGATAACTGCCCCAGCTTCCTTGCTCCTTGTTTGGGACCATGTGAGGCGTGTTCTGCACTGTCCCCCAGAGTTCTTCAGCATATCCAGCCTCAGTGTCCACAACAGAACTCTGCTCTATCTCACACCCTATGCTGGCTCCCTTCCATTCCCTGTCTCGCTTTCCTATTCCCAGCAGGGATTCCTGGGACCACTTCCCAAATAAAATATGGTACTAAAATCCTTGCCCACAGGAATGCTTCTAGGGAAATCCAACCCAGTCTAACAAGGTATGTTCATTAAGATTTATTACTTCTGTATTAGAGGAAAATAGAAGAAAAAAAAAGTCATGACATCTATAAGGTGTTTTCAAGCATGAACCTAAAGACAATATTGTAGCCAGATTCTAGTGTATTTATATTATCTAAATAACTAATCATTAATGAATTTGGAGAGCAGGGAATGTTGAGGAAGCATTATTAAGTATTTCTTAGCTGGATGAAGTAGAGTTCTTTAAGTTGGATATTTGATATTCTGGTGACCAGGCCTGCTGTGATGCAGAAGCTGGACAGAAAAACTTGCAATCTAGGTGTAGCCCCATTATCGATCAACCATGTGCCATGTTTTTCTTACCTAAAAAGAACAGAAAATAAAAGTGTCCCTTTTATGTAAATAAGACTACCAAAGCATAAACTGCTTGGAGTTACGTGGAATCAAGATATATTATTATGCTATTTTTTGAACAGCAAAGTGAAGTTCACTTTGTATTTTTATTTGACATATATTCACTGTGCTAAGCAATTCAGAGATGACCTTAAAGGCTAGGTAAATATTAAGTGTATTTTTAAATTATAGAGAAAGTGACTAAAATTCTGAATGAGAAAAGAAGTATTTTACTAAATGTAAGACCATCTAAATGTGAAGAAAGATTAGAAGAAAATGTATAAAAATTATAAAGCAATTTATGTTTAAATTGATGGGAGAGGGCTGGTCACTTAGCTCAGTTGGTTAGAGCACTGTGTTGTAACACCAAGGTCAAGGGTTCAGATCCCAGTACTGGCCAGCTGCAAAAATAAATAAATAGATAGGAGAGGTTAGTGGTTTTGTTTGTTGTTTCAAAATTTTTGTTTGTACGATTATATTATTTTCATAAGGAATACAATTTTTTTTTTCTTTTTGGTAGCTGGCTGGTAAAGGGATCCAAACCCTTGACCTTGATGTTTAACACTGGGCTCTAACCAATTGAGCTAACTGGCTGTCTAATATTTTAGAAGAATGATTTGTGAAAACAAATGATATCCACTTTAATTAAAGGAATGAAATATAAATATTCTGCTGTCCTCTTGTTTACATTTGAAATTTTTACAATAGGAAAAGAAGACTCAGGAAACTACTCTGCATAATTTTGTCAGCCACTGTATTATTAAATTGGGTCTCCTTGTTGGTTTTTAAAAATATATTTTAATAAATTTCTTAAATGACACTTAGTACATAATGAAAAGTGCACAAACCGGAAGTGTAGAGCTCAATGAAATTTCAAAGTCAACTCTCCTGTGTAACCACCACCTAGATGGAGAACTAGAATGTCACCAGCACCCCACAATCCCCCCTCATGTCCCTTCTTCGTCATTATCACCAATCCTCCCAAAAGGCAACCATCAGCCTGACTTCTAACACCATAGATGAGTTTTGCCTGTTTTTGAAATTTATATAAACAGAAATATACAGTATGAATTCTTTTTGTGTCCTGCTTCCTTTGTTCAACATAGTTTGTGAGAGTAACCATATCATGATGCAGTTGTTCATTCCTACAGCTTACAAATATACCACAATTTACCTATTCTAGTGTTCTGTACATTGGAGATGTTTCCAGTTTGGTATTGTTATGAAGAATGCTTGTATATTCTCGTGCGTGTCTCTGGATACACACAAACGTGCAATTTTGTTGGGTACATACCCAGCTGTAGAAGTGCTTGATCATCAGACTTGTGTATGTTCAGTTTTAGTATGTATTTCCAGTTTTCTAAGGAGATTGTACCGGTTTCCAATCCAACAAACAGTGTGTGAAAGTTATAGTTGGTCCACATTCTTTGTCAACACTTGGTATTGCTGGTGTCTCTAATTGTAGCCATTCTGGTAGGTGGGTGTGGTTTCTCATGGTGGTTTCAATTTGCACTTCCTTGTTGACTGAAGAAGTTATGCATATACACACACACACACAAAAAAAACCGGGGGTGGGGTGGGGTGGGGAAGAAGATATAACAACTATACTTTTTTTGTAGTTGTTACAACAAACAAACGGAAAGGACATTCTTGGGGGGGAGGGGAGAGAGGGAGGAGGGCGGGAGGTGTCGGTGATGGGCCATAATAATCATATACATTGTATATTGACAAAATAAAAATTAAAAAAAAAAAAAGAAGTTATGCATAGAGGTTATGCACTTTTCCACATCCTTACTGACCATTTGTATAACTTCTTTTATGAAGTGTCTATCTAAACTTTTTACCCACTTTTCCGAGCTGATTCTTTTTCTTATTGATTTGTAGAAGTGGTTTATGTATTCTGGATGTGAGTCCTTTATGGGCTGTATGCACTGCAAGTACCTTCTACCACTCTGTGGATTGTCATTTCATTCTCTTCATGGCGAATTTTGATGAACAAAATCGATCTTTTTATTAATCGTTAGTGCTGTGCGTCTCCTATTTAAGAGATCTTTGCTTACCCTAAGATGATAAAAATAGTTTCCTATATTATCTTCTCAAAACTATATTATTTAAATTTTCACATTTAGGACTACTACCCACATGGAATATTTGTTTGTATTATGGTATGAAGTAAAGTTCAAGCTTCTATTTTTTTTAAAACATGAGTATATCCACTGGACCCAGCATTGTTTACTGTCCTTTTCCCAGTGCTCTGCACTGCCAGCACATAAATCAAGTGATGCATATGTGAATCTGTTTCTGGATTTGGGCTCTCTATCTTGTGCCATTAGACTTCACTGATTTTTAACTTATAAAAAAACTTTTGGAGGGAGGAAGGTAAAGGTTAGAGGCATTAAATAATAAGCATATATAAATAGCAAAATTTATTACTATTATTTTATTTGTTTTAATTTCAACATATCTGTCTTTTTAAAAATATTCAAAACTACAACATAAATGGTTGGCCACTTAATTTTTAAAAATTCTTTAAGTTTTTTTTTAAAAGATGACCAGTAAGGGAATCTTAACCCTTGACTTGGTGTTGTCAGCACCACGCTCTCCCAAGTGAGCCACAGGCCGGCCCAAAATTCTTTAAGTTTTTGAATATGTAATATATATTTGTAGTTCAATCACTAAAATGTACATAAAGCTACACAATGAAAAATCTTTCCTGCTCTATTGCCCTAATAACTACTGTAGTTTCCATCCACCTGAGAAGTAACTACTGCTATTGGTTTATTATTCTTCCAGATATTTTAAAATGCATATACAAGCTACCATGAAAATATACTTTTTTAAAACTTTTTTTACAATAATTAGTATCTCTATACACTTTTCTGCATCTTGCTTTTTTTAACAACATATCTTGAAGATTTTTACATAATTATACAAGAACAGAGTCCTCAGTTCTCATTGTTCTATACAGCTGCATAGTATTCTGTTATATAAATTCTATTCTACAAATGTATCATAGTACAGTATTCTATTACATAAATGTATCATAATTTAATTACCCTAGGGATGGACATTTAGTTTGTTTTTAGTCTTTTGCTATTATAAATAATGCTACAAAGAATAATCTTGTATGGATGGCATTTTACATGTGAGAGAGTACAGTTGTAGGTTAAATTCCTAGAAGTGGAGTTGCTAAATCAAAGGGTTTCCTTGGCTGGATACTGACAAATCCCCTCAGTGGATGAAGATGCCTCTTTCTCAAGAACTTTGCTAACATATTATGGCTACTTGTTTGTCTGGAATTATGCAGAGTATTTTTAAAAATCAAATGTATGGGGGCTGGCCCGTGGCTCACTCGGGAGAGTGAGCGGTGCTGATAACACCAAGGCCACGGGTTCGGATCCCACATAGGGATGGCTGGTTAGCTCACTGGCTGAGCGTGGTGCTGACAACACCAAGTCAAGGGTTAAGATCCCCTTACCGGTCATCTTTTAAAAAAAAAAAAAAAATCAAATGTATGTAATCACATTATATGTTATTTTTAAAATAAGATTTTTATTTGATCGCTTCTTATTGCAAAAAATAAAATTAAAGCTTGCTCCATAAATGGAATAATGCTGCCTACCCCAAATCTTAAGCCCTTTTTAAAAAAATTTCTTTCTTTTTTCTTTACTGGATCAAGCAGTAGTAACAGTTGTTGTTGTTGTTGTTATTGTTTTGCAAGTAGTAACAAATCTTAAGCTCTTTGTGCTCCATCTTTCCTCTTCATTCACATTGATTATTTTTCCTTTTTACTTTCCTCTAGCCCGAAATCAGTCTTTGACTACTAGTTTGTTTATTTTAAAAATATTTCTCACTTTAGTAGCATCATAGACTTTCTTAAAAAAATGTTTTACTATTTAATAGTCTATAATAGTCTATGCAAAGCAGAAGGAACAGCATAATGTTCCGATACACTCACCACCCAGCTTCATTAACCCTTAATTCACAGCCAGTCTTATTTCATCCCATCTTCCGACTCAGGATTATTTTATTTTATTATTTTTTTTTAAAGTTGACCGGTAAGGGGATCTTAACTCTTGACTTGGTGTTGTCAGCAGCACGCTCACCCAGTGAGCCAACCGGCCATCCCTATATGGGATCCGAACCCGTGGCCTTGGTGTTATCAGCACCACACTCTCCCGAGTGAGCCACGGGCCGGCCCGACTCAGGATTATTTTAAAGCAAATTCCAGACATCATATTATTTCTCTATAAATGTTTCCTGATGTATCTATAAGATATAGAGACATAACCACGATAGCATCATCATACATTTAAAAAGTAATGATGATTTTTTAATATCATCAAATGTCCTGTCAGTGTTCAATTTTTCCCTGATTGTCTCTTTAAAAGTTTTTTTTCAAAGTTTTTTTTCATTGTTTGTTTAAATCCTGATTCAAACAAGGTTCATATATTATGATGGTTTAAAATTCTTTTTAAGTCTTTAATTTCTTTTAAACTTATTTTTTCTTGCAGTTTTTTGTTAAAGAAACTGGGTAAATTGTCTTGTAGTTTCCCACAATCTAGATTTTGCTGATTTCATTTCCACACACGGCCCTCTGTATTTTCTACAAACTGGTAATTAGATCTACAGTCTTGATTAGATTTTAGTTAAAAAAAACTTGGGGGGCAAGTTTATTTCCTGGGTGGTAATGAGTGCTTCTGTCAGTAGGAACGTAGCATCTAGTTTTCTCTTTTTTGCCTTTTTTCTTCTTTCCTTCCTTTTGCAGCTAGCTGGTAAGGGGATCCAAACCCTTGACCTTGGTGTTATCAGCACCACGTCCTCCCAAGCCAGCTAACTGGCCAGCCCCTGTCTCTTTTTTTTGATGTTATATTAATTGATACCTAGATCCATTAAAGCTTTATGGAGCTTTAATTCTCAGTGCTGTGTATTTAGTATTCAATAAATATTCATTAAATTATGTCATTTTTAATTCCCTTAGTGGACATGTCTTTTTTTTGTCTGCCCTACATACCTTCCTTTGAAAGTATCACTGATCCCCCACACTTGGTCTTTTGGTTCAGGTGGGGTAGACCCCACCCTTAGACTCATAGTTCCGAGACTGAGTATATGACCTAAGTCCTTGCCGATCAGAGTCCTCCATCCCGGAGCACACTGATTAACTCAAGGAAGACATCACAGACTGGGCCAATGGAAGGCATCCATGGGATTTTTGCTAAATAGAACTGAAAGGAAGTATTACTCTTTTTTTTTTCTTCCTTTTTTGTCTTTTTTCATGTCCGGCAATGGATCGCAACCCTCAGTGTCGCGCCCGTACCGGACCGGGAC
>NW_007727161.1:4303-16404 GCF_000696425.1 Galeopterus variegatus | reverse complement strand
CGCAACCCTCGGTGCTGCTCCCGCGCCTCACTCAGCCAGTGAGCAGGAACCGGTCCGCATGTGGGATCCGAACCCTCAGGCGGGAGCACCGCCGCACTTCCCAAGTGGCGCACCCATCCAGTGCGCCACCGGGCCGGCCCCTCCTCTGCTTTTTTTAAAAAAATAGAATTATAGAATTTTAGTACTCTATTGATAAGGGCTCATTTCTTTTTTAAAAAAATCTTCTTTATTATTATTATTATTTATTTATTTATTTTTTGTCCTTTTTGAGACCGGCCGCACCGCACTCAGCCAGTGAGCGCTGTGAGCGCACCGGTCATCCCTATATAGGATCAGAACCCGCTGCGGGAGCGCTGCTGCACTCCCAGCGCCACACTCTCCCGAGTGCGCCACAAGCGCGGCCCTTTATTATTTTTTTAATTGTAGTAAAATGTACATAAAATTTACCATCTCAACCATTTTTAAGTGTACAGTGCATGGGTTATATTAGTCCATTTCTGTTATTTATAACAAAATACTCAAAACTGGGTGATTTATAAAGAAAACAAAATTTATTGCTTACAGTTTCTGAGGCTGGGAAGTCCAAAGTCCACCTGGTGGTGGCGACAGTGACCCAGGGGTCTCACATTGCAAGGTGGTGGAAGCAGAGAGAGCAGAGAGAGAGAGAGAGAGACAGACTCTCCTTTTAAAGCCTCAGAACCACACCCTGACCACCATTTCTAATCCATTCACTACAGCACGGTCCTACAATCCAATCACCTCTTCAAGGCTCCACCTTTCAACTACCATGATAGGATTTCCCACCCTCTTAACAATCACAGTGGGCCCAAGTTTCTAATACATAAAACTTGGGGGACACAATTCAAGCTTCAATGAGTTTGGGGAGGACAATTCAGTCCACTACGTGGGTATTATTAAGTACATTCACATTGTTATGCCACCATCCCCACCGTCCATCACCAGAACTCTTCTTTCTTATCTTGTAAAACCAAAGCTCTGTGCCCATTAAACAATAACTCCCTGTTCCGCTCCTCCCCCAGGCGCTGGCAACCACCACCCTATCTTCTGTCTGTGAATTTGACACCCTGGGTTCCTCATGTAAGTGGAATCATACAGTGTTGTCCTTTTGTGTCTGGCTTATTTTACTTTATCATAACATCTTGGCTTATTTTACTTTATCATAACATCTTCCAGGCTCATCCATGTTGTAGCATGCATCAGAATTTCCTTCCTTTTTAATTTTCCTTCCTCTTAATGAATAATATTGCATTGTATGTATATACCACATTTTATTTATCCATTCAGTTTTTAGAGAGTTCTTCCAGATCCTGCTGTTCCACTCCTTCATGATGTGCCCCATCAAGCACTTTGCTAGGAGGTCAAAGGCTTACATGCCTCTTATTTACTGAGCGGAAGGACCAACAGATGTGACTGTCTTTTCCTAGGGACTGCTAGGAGCTAAACTCCAGCACCTCTGGAGGCCTCTTCTCTTAGTGAACTTGGTTTCTTGAAAGAAACACTTCCTTTCAAAGCCCTTCAGGGGCCGGCCCGTGGCTCACTCGGGAGAGTGCGGTGCTGATAACACCAAGGCCACGCGTTCGGATCCCATATAGGGATGGCCGGTTCGCTCACTGGCTGAGCGTGGTGCTGACAACACCAAGTCAAGGGTTGAGATCCCCTTACCGGTCATCTTTTAAAAAAAAAAAAAAAAAAAGCCCTTCAGGATCTCAGTCCTATGAACTGGAAACAGGTTCCTTTGGGAACTAGACTGTCCTGTGTTGACCAGAAGCCCATCAGCATCCTGCTAAGCAGCTTCTGTCAAAGGCCCTCTGGACAGCTTTTCTTTGCCACATGCTGCCTTTTTTCTTTGGGCTCCTGAGGCGTGGGCTTCTCGGTGCCCACCTGCAGCTCCATCCATCAGACGCTGGGGCTTCCCTGCATCTGGGGCTTTTGCTGAATCTTTGCAGGGGGTTGGAATGCTCCATCTCCATTCTTTACCTCTTTTCCCATTGCTCTTTCATCTTCTTGGAAAGATAAGTAAGCAACTGTAGTGTTAGAGAGCACCCTTACTAGGAAATACACACTGAATATTTAGGGGTAAAGGAGCACTATGTCTCCAATTTACAAATGGTTCAGAAAAAGATGTATCTATATGAAGTGACTGGGGTAAAATGTAAACAGCTGCTGAATCTGGGTAAAAGGTATACAGGAATTCCTTTTCCTAGTGCAACTTTTCTGTGTTTGAGTTATATCAAAATAAAAAATGACAAAAACAATCAAACTTCTCTTTTGGAAACCCCACTATTCCCCAAGAATTAAAAACAAAGTTTTTAAACCTTTTTTGTTTTGTTTTGTTTTATTTTTACATAATATCCCAAATTACAAACCAGGCATTTTCACATCTATGCTCACTTTCGATGTTCCAAATATTTGTTGGGCAGTTAAAAGATGGGGTCCTGGCCATCAAGGCCCTGACAGCTTAGTGGGGAACACAGGAAAGTAAACGGGTGACCGAAATGGGAGTGCTGAGTGCATGGGCGTCCGTGCAGGGGTTGGCATGATATTTTAGTGGGACGTAGTGGAGTGGCCCAGAAAGTGCCCTTGATTATGAGTCCAACCTCGAAATGGGAGTGCTGAGTGCATGGGCGTCCGTGCAGGGGTTGGCGTGATATTTTAGTGGGACGTAGTGGAGTGGCCCAGAAAGTGCCCTTGATTATGAGTCCAACCTCAGCTGGGTGTAGAAGGGTGCAAACGTTTGGAAGCAAAGAGGCAAGGCGGGAGGACAGAAAACAGGGAGATTTGTCAGTGAGGGGAACGAGGCCTGTGGAGGTGCTTACATACACCAGCCACTGTTCTAGCAGCTGTCCTCTGTGATCTGATTCAGACCTTGGAAGTCAAGTGTGATGAGCTTACTTTACCTGCAAGTCTAGGGGGAGCCTGTAACTTTCCCATCCAGTATGTGACTATCTCAGTTCCAACCAGATGTGCTTGACTCCAAGCCATGCTGCTCCGCGTCTACACAGAGGAAACAGACATTATTCGTGACTCTGTTTTGCAATGTGTTGCTGGACTTCCTCTGTTTCCCCAAGGATCACTCCTGCAGAGGCCGTGAACAAAAAGGATATGAAAACGTGTGCTGAGCCCAGTGTGGACCAGCCCTCTTTAGGGAGTCAGCCTGCTGGGTGGAAGGGGGGCAGGCGAGGAGAGGTCTGCCACGGGTCACACATATCTGTCTCAAGAAGAAAATATGAGGGTACTTCAAAAAAATTCATGGAAAAGTAGAATAGAAAGACAATACGAATCCTTCCATGAACTTTTTGAAGACCCCACATATACACAAGATGCTTAGATCAGCACCTGGCACATGCTCAGTGCTATATTCATGGTTGCTCATGTTGTTGTTATATTGGAAGCAGTAACAACTGTCCTATGGACCCAGCCACCGTGGAACACTTCCTAGGTCAGAATCTGGCTTTTACCCACAGTTTTGGCCTTTAATGCACTCCGTGCTATGCTCAGGATGGGTCCTGCCTGCTGAACCCCACCTTAGGAATTAACAGCCCCCCAAGGAGGTCACTAAATCCTATCAAGCTACCTTTGAGGATAAAATGTACAAATGACCTATTACAAATGTCTAAAGCTAGACAAAGGTGGATCTAAACATGTGTGGGCCCGTAGAAAGTATAAGAAGCCTTACCTGTGACAAGGTAGGGATAATTGTTTCCTTGAATAGATTAGGCTAAGAAAGACCAAATAACCTACTTGAGCTCACAAGGTAAGTGGTCAGCCTGGGTTCTGAAACTAGTTGTCCTTGGCTGGTGCTCATTCCACTAGATACACCACCTCCATCTGCACCCGCCATGTCTCAATCCACTGCAGCAACTTCCCTCTCAATAATGACAAGGACCCATGAACCCAGCTAGGTCTCTGCTGGCAGATTCTCAGGCAAAAGATAAGATTTCTTAGAATTACTTTAGAAGGTTTTTATGCTGATTTACAGCTATTCAGACCAATCAAGTGGATTTTCTCACTCTCTGAGCAAAATGGAGGATGATTAAATGCAATTTTCATCGCAACACAAAGTAGGAGGCCCAGAGAATAGTATACCCACATCTCTCTCGGAAATTTCCCCCTAAGAACAGTTACCACAGCCACCTGGACCTTCCCAGGACAATCCCTTTTTTTTTTTTAAAAGATGACCGGTAAGGGGATCTTAGTCCTTGACTTGGTGTTGTCAGCACCATGCTCAACCAGTGAGCCAACCGGCCATCCCTATATGGGATCCGAACCCGTGGCCTTGGTGTTATCAGCACCACACTCTCCCGAGTGAGCCACGGGCCGGCCCACAATCCTATTTTTAAATCCTGTCTAGTTACGTTATTTATCTTGCATTTTAATTTTGAAAATGCAGTTACTATGAAGAAATGGAATTCAGGAAATATTTGTCAAGCACCTTGTAAGTACCAGGCATTTTTCTAAGTGCTGTGGGGGCCACGCTGAAAAAGACAGACCAGTGGGGAAGATAAAAATGGAAATCTCCTGAGTGTCAGACTCGAGTTCTGCCTCTCTCCTAAAATCCAACCACTATACCTTCCCCGACATCTCTCTATCCCCACTACCCGCCATTATTTCTCACTTGGGTAACTACAACTTCTGTTTCCTTTCTTGCACCCTCCAATCCATTTTCCAAGCTACAGCTGCAGTAGCCCCCTTTTAATGCCCCCAAAGGCTCTCCTTCGCTCTATAAGGTCAAGTCCCAGCTCCTTAACAAGGCCCTGTTTGCTCAGGCTCCTGTCAACCTCTCCAGCTTCATGTCTCATAACACACCTCCACTCCCTTCTAAATTCCAAAGGAATTTTTAGGTCTCCAAAAGCATCCTTCTTTCTCCAGCCTCATAGTCTGCATAGATTACTGCCTGGAATGCCATCTCGTATACCCTTAATGCCATCTCGTATACCCTTCCCATCCCCAGCCTTCCTTGACTTGTAATGCACCAAATTGTGTTTTGGTGGCTGGCTGGTCCAGGGGTCTGAACTCTTGACCTTGGTGTTACAACACTGTGCTCTAACTACCTGATCTAACTGGCCAGCCCTGTAATGCACCAAACTGTAACTGCTAGATTACTTGTTTCCTTCTCTAAACTCCAGTGTGATTGTGGAGATCGAGTCCTGTCCGCCTTTGAAGCCCAGAGCCTAGCATGGTGCCTGGAGTACCAGAGGTGCTCAATAAATACTTGTTGGATGAACATTAATGGATGAATGAAGTTTTGCAGTTGCGCTGTTAAGGGAATACAAATACGAAAGAGGGGCCCGGGTTGAAGTCCAGAGAAGAGGAAAAGTATCCCAAAGTAGCTGTTCCTTGAAATGAGTCTTGAAGGAACCTCAGCTTTTAGCCAGGAGGAAGAATGTAGAGAAAGAAGGACATTGCAGCCAAAGGGAGTAGCAGCCACAAGGGAATGTTGGTTTTGCTTGGCATTGCAAATGCTGAGAATGGCTGATGCACAGGGAGCTGAGAGGGGACAAGGTGGGAGGAGGGAGGTGGGAAAGGAAGGCAGAAGCTAGGTGTGTGGGGTGGGTAGTGGTGAGTGGTAAAAGGATGAGTTTGCAATGTCTGGTGGAACAGCACATCAGAAGTGCTGAAGGCAGATGATTAAATGAGCCCAGGGCTCATAAAAGAGATCTGGACTCGAGATACAGGTTTGGATGTAAGTAGGGATGGATTTCAAGGGAATGGACTGAATTATCTAAGGAGAGTGAGTGTGCTCACTGAGAAGGATCAAGGACAGAATTCTGAACAGTACTGGCTTTAAGGGACAAGGAGAGGAAGGAGTTAATATGAAGACTGAGAAGATGTATCAAGAAAAAGGGGAAACAGGAATATATGGGGCCGAGAAAGCCAATAAAAGAGACCAGAAATGGTATTGGATGCTGCAGGTTGAAAGGTATCTGTTGATATCCATTGGCACATGTGAAATAGATTCCTATTTCTGATGTAACAAATGGCCAAAAACTTAGTTCACCCTCTGGCCCCCAAAGATTCCTATCTGTCCCCACTGTGCAAAATACATACAACACCCATTCCCAAGGTCCCCAAAAGTCTTGACCCATTACAGCATAAACTCAAGTCCAAAATGTCTTCTAAGTCTATGAGATCAAAAGTCCCAAGTCTCATTATCTACATCATCTGAATCAAATATAGGTGAGGCTGTGGGTATTGCCTATCCTGGGGCAAAATTCCTCCCATTTGTGGATGTTTGAAACTAGGATGCAAGTTATCTGTCCCCAAAATACAATGTGGACACAGGTACAAGATAACAGTTCAAAATGGGAGAAAATGGAGCTGCCTGGTTAGCTTAGTTGGTTAGAGTGCAGTGTTATAATACCAAGGGCAAGGTTCTGATCCATACCAGCCAGCTGCCAAAATGGGAGAAAATGGAAGTAAAAAAAGAATCAGTCCCACCAACTTCAAAATCTACCCAGGCAAACAATATTAGACCTGAAATAATCCTCCCTGGTTCAAGGCTTCACTCTCTGGGTTCAAGGTCCCACCCTCCGGGCTTAAGCTCAGCCATCTGAGTCATCCTTCCTTTTTTCATGAAGTGTAGCTGGTGTTTGCAGCTGACGAGTTTTATCAGCCCATTTCTTGCCAGGAGAATTTTGGGGATCTACTAGCCTTCTTACATTTTATTCTCTCTCTCTCCCTTTCAGCCCAAGCTGGCAGTATTTCTGCTGGAATAAAATTTTCAGGAGCCTAGTGCATCTCCTGTGCATGTCTTTTCTCCATTGGTTAAAGGCTTGTCCACAGATCCTTCTAAGATAATCTTTTCTCTATGTTTAGTTTTTGCTGAGATGGCTGAGGTGATTTATGAATCACACGCTGTTTAAAGAGTCTTCTGTGTGACTAAGGACTCTGACCTTTTGGTCTTTCTGCGGTATTAGCAAAAGGTTGTCCAGCTGCACGTTTGGGTTTTTCTCTAGACCATGCTTTCCTGACAACGAGTCTCTTAATTTTAGCATCTGTATAGGCTGAGAAATTCCCACATAACTCAAGTCCTCATTCCTCTTTGTTTCACAGTTCTTCCCTCAATCTTCTTCTTGCATTTTATAAATAGCAAGAAGAAGCCAGACTGCATCTTTAACACTTTGATTGAAAATATCTTCAGCTGGGGCTGGCTCGTTAGCTCTGTTGGTTAGATTGCTGCCTTGTAACCCCTAAGGTGATGGGTTCGGATCCACCTACAAGCAAGCTGCCAAAAAATAAATCTATCTATCTATCTATATATATAATTAGCTCTGTTGGTTAGATTGCTGCCTTGTAACCCCTAAGGTGATGAGTTCGGATCCACCTACAAGCAAGCTGCCAAAAAATAAATCTATCTATCTATCTATATATATATCTTCAGCTAAATGTCCCCTTATCATTTACAAATTCTTCTTTCCATATGACTTTGGTACATAGCTCTGCCCCACTTTCTACCACTATAGAACAAAGATTCCCTTACTTCCAGTTTCTGTTAACATGCTTCTCGTTTCTTCTCGATCAGCAATGTCTTTACCATCCATATTTCTACTAACAGTTTGCTCCTGATGATCTAGGTGTTCTCTGAGGTGATGTATGTCCCCTCCCGTGCTCATCGCTTCCTGCTGGCTCCTCACTAGCAGAGTCTTTAACACCCATATCTCTACTAACAGTCTATTCAAGGCAATCCAGGTTTTTCCTATCATGCTCCTCAAAATTCTTCCAGCCTCTTCCCACTGCTCAATTCCACATTTTGGGGCATTTGTTACAGCAGCACCCCATTTTCAGTTATCAAAATTTGTATTAGTTTGCTTTTACTGATGTAACAAATTACCACAAAAATAGTGGCTTAAATCAACACAAACTTATTATCTTATAGTTCTGGAGGTCGGAAGTCTGCAATGGGTCTCACTGGGCTAAAATCAAGGTGTCAGCAGGACTGTTCCTGCTAGAGGCGCTGAGAGAGGAATCATTTTCTTACCTCTTGCATCTTCTGGATGCTTCCCACGTTCTTTGGCTCATGGCCCCATTCCTCCCTCTGCAAAGCCAGCAGTATCAGGCTGAGTCCTTCTCACACGGCCATTTCTCTGGTTCTCTCTCTTCTGCTTCCCTCTTCCACTTATAAGGAGAGAAAGTTTCTTTCTCAGCTTCACACACATTACCTCCTTTAGGGCTGGCCGGTTAGCTCAGTATAGAATGCATCCTTGTAACACCAAGGTCAGAGGTTTGGTTCCCCATGCTGGCCAGCCGCCCAAACCAAAACAAAAAAGAATTAGTTCCTTTAATCTTTACAACGACCCTATAAGGAAGATCCTAAAAGGATCCCGTTTTACAGGTTTGGAGACTGAGGCTCAAAAGTTTTAGAAAGTTAGCTAGAAAAAAAAAAGAAAGTGGGCCGGCCCGTGGCTCACTCGGTAGAGTGCGGTGCTGATAACACCAAGGCCACGGGTTCGGATCCCATATAGGGATGGCCGGTTCGCTCACTGGGTGAGCGTGGTGCTGACAACACCAAGTCAAGGGTTAAGTTTTAGAAAGTTAGCTAGAAAAAAAAAAGAAAGTGGGCCGCCCGTGGCTCACTCGGTAGAGTGCGGTGCTGATAACACCAAGGCCACGGGTTCGGATCCCATATAGGGATGGCCGGTTCGCTCACTGGGTGAGCGTGGTGCTGACAACACCAAGTCAAGGGTTAAGATCCCCTTACCGGTCATCTTTTAAAAAAAAAAAAAGAAAGAAAGAAAGTTAGCTAGAGTAGATTAGAAATCCAGCCCCGCCTAACTTCAGGACCCAAGCTCTTACCTGTTATCCTGCCTCTGAAGACTGGAATTAGCTAGAGTAGATTAGAAACCCAGCCCCGCCTAACTTCAGGACCCAAGCTCTTACCTGTTATCCTGCCTCTGAAGACTGGAAGACAAAAGTATTGCACAGGACTGCTGCCGACCAGGGTTGCAATCACATAAAACCTGAGGCCATGAGAAAACACCACTCGTCACTGTCACACGTGCAGCAGGTTAGAGGGTAATCTAAATGACATGAGTGCAAGTTGTTTTAATACAATTGTCGAAGGAGGCCCAGGATGGCACTCCTTTCCTCAATCTCATGGGTGACTGTTCCCCCTTTAGCTGTCATCACACTCCATGACACTTTGGGCATCTGGGCCTTCCCATCTATCCTGGGATCTGGAAGCGAGAGAGGCAGCAGAGGGTAGTGCTTTTCCTCCCCCAGCTTCCTCTGGGCGTGCGGACCCGCACTGACACGTTCCTCACTGAAGCCACATCTGCTGGGAGCAGATGACTGTGCTCAGGCTGTCCCTGCCTCCTGAATTTCAGTTGAGTCTCAAGCCTTCTGGGACTCCACCCATGGGGCCCCCTCCCCCTCCAGGCCTCCTGTGTCCTTATATGCACTCTCAATTGCATGAGGTGTCACAGAGGTGACATGTGGCTCTTTGACTTTCACTCACCCGGAGCTTCCGTTTGCATAGTTAAGTGTACGGGCAATTTCAGAGGGGAGGCGAGAGGTTTCCATCGAAACCACACGACACCAGCCCTTTTCTTAAAAGTCCTTTGCCCTTTCTCGCCAGCCCTGGCCTCTCTCCACCCCTCTGGCTCATCTCCACGTCTTCTGCTCCCTTCTCCTCCTCTTTTTGCTTCACTGGTTTCCTCCCTAGTCAGGAGCAAAACCAGTAACTCCTCCCCTCGCTTCCTGCAGAGCCCACAAGTCACACGTTTTACCCCAAGAGACTTACCAAGGTTCTTTTCCTCAAAGACAGGTCCTTTCCTAAAAGGAATTCTAGTAACAGCTGGTAACAAAAAATATTTTTTTAAAAAAGCTTTTATATTTGTGATCATCTTAGGTCAGATTACCTAGAAAACTCTGAGACTGAGACTTGAGTGGGGCAGCCTTGGGAAATGCTCTTGACAATGCCTGGAAGGGGTGAGGGCAGCAAGATAGGACAGGGTGGAAGTGGAGCTGCCATGCAGTGGCAATGACAGTCTTTACCCAATCCCACGGAAAGTTCTGGAGCTGGAAAGGCCCTTTGGAGTTATACCACTGAGGCGAGAGGGACAGGCCTTTGCGCTCCCCACTCCACCCACACATTAACTAGGTCACTCATTGGATGCCACACAGCCTGCTTGGCTGAGGACAATTCCAGACAAGGACATGAGCAGGCAAACTCCTGGCAGCTGGGGGGGGGGGGGGAGCGCCTCAGTCCTGAAGGGGGGAGCGTCCACCACAGTCATCGTAATGTCTACAAAGCATGAGATCACCTAGTGTCTCTCTAATGGGGATCCGACAAATAAACCATGCCAAAGAATACCATGCAGGTGTTACAAACTCAGTTCGTTGACTGGCATGAAGTGGTTATCAAGATACATTCTTGAAGAAAAAAAAAGCAAGTTGCAGAAGAGTATTACCTCATTATTCATTTTTATGTAATAAATATATGCTTAGAAAAATATCTAAAAACATCTAGTCTAAACTTTTAATACTGTCTACCTCTGGGGAGAGGATTATGCTAAAAATTAACAATAAACATTGTTTTTATTGTAATAATCTTAAGTAAAACTTTTCACAAAAAAAGAGACCAGGTAGCAGTTGATAAAATTTGTCAGGGAGGGCTGGCCCGGTGGCGCACTGCTATAGTGCGCCGCTTGGGAGTGTGGTGGCGCTCCCGCCGAGGGTTCGGATCCCACATACAGACCGGTTCCCGCTCACTGGCTGAGCGAGGCGTGGGAGCAACACCAAGGGTTGCGATCCTGTTGCCGGTCCTGGTCCGGTACGGGTGCGACACTGAGGGTTGTGGTCCATTGCCGGACGTGAAAAAAAGACAAAAGGAAAAAAATATATATATTTATATAATTTAAACATGAGTGAATTAGGATATGGTGGCATTTATTTCAAGGGTTTACATACATTTTAAAAATCACTCGGAAAGATGTATGTAATTAATTCCTCAGATATACTAATATTTTAATTGTTTCTTCTTATTTCATTATAGAGAATGTTTTAATTTGCTTCTTTTTTAAGGTAAAGGCAATAGAATACATTTTCCCTTCTTGATACTATGTGATTTTGTGCAGATGTAAGGGGTGCATGCCATAATATTTGTTTTTTCAGGGAAATGACTTTTCTTGCTGCTGACTTGAATTTCTCTCCCCATGAATTTTCTGTAAGAAATGGCACTTCTCTCTACTTCCTGCCTTAAATTGTACTGCAGCCTGTGCAGCTGCTGAGCAGCTGTCACATCGCGTTCCAACAGAGGTGGCTGTGAGCACCTCAGGGGCAGCCTGTGGGTTTGGAGGACGGGTGGGAGAAACAGGAAGGGATAGGCAGCCCCGATTCCACAATACGTGACAAGCTCCCGGGCAGCGGCCACTGCTTGGCAACCCCTGCAGCAGGAATTCCTGGCCACTCCTCTCCATTCATCATCTTTTTGTCATCCTCATCATGGGAAGAAGATTTACCATCGATTGAGGGCTCACCACTGCCAGGCGATGTGCTCATTTCTCTCTCAACAATCATATGAGGTTAGATATAATTATCCCTGTTTGACCCACAAGAAACCGAAGTCTTTGCTCAACCTTGTGAACATAGTAAGAACCATTGAACTGTACACCTTAAATGGGTGAATTTTATGACATGTGAATATGATCTCAATAAAGCTGATTAAAAAGAGAGAAAGAGAGCAGGCTGGTTAGCTCAGTTGGTTAGAGCGTGGTGCTGATACCGGTCAGTGGTAGGATTTCGTTAGCAAGAAGTGGGGGATGGATGCTGCGTTGTGTCTTTGGGCCAGAACCCCAGCATGCCACAGACCACCTCACTGACAAACTCAGACCTTGGGGATGATGGAGGCTCTCGGGTGGGCAAGCCTTTCAGGCAGGCATTTCCAACTGTGTCAGCAGCAGTTGGGCTCCCCAGAGAGTGGTCCAATCAGTGTGGGAATGGACAGGGGGTGGTAGCAGAGGGAGTGAGAAAAATGGGTGACGTCCTTCACTGGAAGCCCCATGACAAAATGCTCCACCACATCAGTCGCTGTTGCAAATTCGCTATGCACGAGGTGGAGAAGAAGGGGCCAGGAGGAACCA
>NW_007727161.1:0-443 GCF_000696425.1 Galeopterus variegatus | reverse complement strand
GCCAAGCATGTGTGTGCAGGTTTCCTATAATCCATATGCCTGAGGCTAGGCATGTCCGAAGGCAGAGGCCAGGCTACCCAGGTGCTTGTAAACTTACTTATTTTTCACATGTGTGACTCTGGCAACCCTTTCAGTCCTCGTTACGAGCCAGCCTAATGCCAAGGCTGACTTTCTGTTTCCAGCCTCTCACCTCTGGGCTGAATCCTGCACACTCCATAAACGGCCTCTGCAATTCAGGAAGCCACCTGCATGCCTCCCTCACTCTTGTAATTCAAGAGTTCCTGGCATTTTCTCAGCTCTTCTGAGGTCAAGAACTTAGATCAGTAGAGCCCAGGAGACCGTCCATTTGGAAAATCATCAGGGAGATCTGAAGGGGACAGGGGTCAACATTAAGTCCCAGACTATTGGATCACCTTCTGGAAATGCAAAGAAACAATATGAGA
>NW_007727160.1:460184-465847 GCF_000696425.1 Galeopterus variegatus | reverse complement strand
CCTTTTTAATCCAGTCAGCCAGTCTGTGTCTTTTGATTGGGGAATTTAAGTCTTTTACATTGAGAGTTGTTATTGAAAAGTGTTGATTTATTCCTAGCATTTTATTGATTGCTGTTTGGTTGTCTTAGGTGTCTTTTGTCTCCTTGCTTTCTGATTTACTGTTTGTTTTCTGTGTTTGTTGGTTCCTTAGGATGTAGATAGCCTTTTTGTTTGTTTGTATTCTCTTCATGTATGCCATTTTTGTTATACTAGTGGGTTTCGATTTTTCTTGGGTTTTTATGGGAGTGGTGGTTATTTTTCAGGAACCAAACCCAGTACTCCCTTGAGAATTTCTTGTAAGGGTGGTCGTGTGGTGGTGAACTCCTGCAGTTTTTGTTTGTCTGAGAAATATACTAATTGCCCTTCTTTTCGTCTCTTGCAGCTCTTAAAATTCTCTCTTTGTCTTTGAGTTTTGCCAATTTGACTATAACATGTCTTGGAGAGGACCTTTTTGGGTTGAATACGTTTGGGGATCGCTGAGCTTCTTGGATCTGTAGATCTGTGGTTTTTCTTATGTCTGGGAAGTTTTCTGCCACTATTTTGCTGAATATGTTTTCAATACAATCACTTTTGTCCTCCCCTTCTGAAATACCCATGATTCGGATATTTGAGCGCTTAAGGTTGTCTAATAAGATAAATGATTGTATAGTTCTTTCCATGTCAGAGAAAAATGTCATAGGAATTTTAATGGGGATTGCATTAAATTTGTAGTTTACTTTGGGTAGTATAGTCATTTTCACTATATTGATTCTTCCAATCCAGGAGCATGGGATGTCTTTCCATCTTCTTGTATCCTCTCTAATTTCTCTCAGAAGTGGTTTATAGTTCTCGTTATAGAGATTTTTCACATCCTTAGTTAGTTCAATTCCTAGGTATTTTATTTTTTTGGCGGCTATTGTGAATGGGCAGGCTTTCTTGATTTCTCTTTCTGCTTGTTCACTATTGGTGAATAGAAATGCTACTGATTTTTGTGTGTTGATTTTGTATCCTGCTACTGTGCTGAACTCTTTTATCACCTCTAAGAGTTTTTTAATAGATGATTTGGGCTGTTCGATATATAGGATCATATCATCTGCAAACAGGGACAGTTTGACTTCATCCTTTCCAATCAGGATGCCCTTTATTTCCTTCTCGTTTCTGATTGCTCTGGCTAATACTTCCAAAACTATGTTGAATAGGAGTGGTGAGAGTGGGCATCCTTGTCTGGTTCCTGTTCTTAAAGGAAAAGCTTTCAGTTTTTCCCCATTCAGGATGATATTGGCAGTGGGTTTATTATATATGGCTTTGATTATGTTGAGATACTTTCCATCTATACCTAATTTATAAAGGGTCTTTGTCATGAATGACACCATGGAACTTCCCTGTGGCTCCCAGGGCTCCCACGCGGTCTGAGCCAGAGCAGCTCCGCACTTACGCCATGGAGAAAGACAATAGACGGCCACTCCTCCGGTGGTGGCGGCAGCGGCTGAAGTGGAGGCGAAGAGGACCTGCATGGCGGTCCTGTTGGTTTCTGCGGTCTCGGCGGAGCCCAGGCGCTTCACAGACGCTGCTCCGGCTCTGTGTTGGCCCTCTCACCCAGACCTCTGCAGTCACTGTGTCCCCCGAGTTCTGGGCTTCTGTTCTTGTTGTTTGTTACTTCAACACAGCGAGGTCCTGCTCCTGGGCCTTTGCACTTCCTGTGCTGCTTCAGTTTCTGAGACTGGGACGTCCAAAGTCCATCTGGTGGTGGCAACAGTGACCTGGGGGTCTCACATTGCAAGATGGTGGAAGCAGAGAGACCACATCATTATCTTGAGAACTGATGTCTTGGAAGGAATAGAGGCAAAGGAGCTGCTTATGCTGAGGAAGGCCCCTTGCAGTGCTTTAAGATCAACAGATTATAAATTGGCCCCAGACAAAAGAGAACTTATTATCAGGCTGTCACATAGAAAACCAGATTCCTCCCTCCTGCTCTCCCTTCTACCCTCCTGACCTTCCTCCCACCCTCCCTTCCTTTCTTCCTTTTTTCCCCTTTTTTCTTTCATGTTTCTTTAAGAGTGTTGGCTCTGGCATTCAGGTAGGACTTTGGGAAAGAAGAGAGGCTACCAAAAACCCTCAGTGTTTTCTTTGCTTGTCCAAAGTATGAATCTTTTTAAAAAACAAAATGAAATGAAACTCTCTAGTTCAATATGTGTGGTGTGATGAATGGGTAAAGATCTTAATCTTTGGGACAAAATAGATTTATGTATTTATGCATTCGTTCCATACCCAAGCCAGAAGCCAGAGAGCTGCGCTAGGCTCTGTTTTCTCCTTTATTTCTTACAGGTATTAAATCACTCAGTTTGGCCTGTTTTACCTCCTCGATGTTTCATGAACTTGTCCCTTTCTCTTTATTTGTCCGACTGCTGACCCAGTTCAGGCCTCATCAGCTCTTGCCTAAACTATTGTGGTCATTTCCTAAGTAAATTCGTTTTCCACAGTGCAGCCAGAGTAAGACATTTAAAATACACTGTTATAGTATATTGACAAAATAAAAATTTAATGAAAAAAATAAATAAATAAAATAAAATAAGAAAAAATAATAAAAAAATAAAATACACTGTTATAACCCTCCTTCAGTGCTTTTAATGGCTCTTTATTTCTTTTAGTGGACTTTCCCTACCAGTATGCTGGGTTGGATTACAGGTGTACAGGAATATTGATCCTTTTAGCTCAGAGGGTGCCAAGCTGTGAGCAGCCTCATTGATTTACCCCTGTATTCCATGCAGGTTTCATTTACTACATGTGCCATATGTGAAAAAGGCTTATGGAATAAAATCCAAGCTGCTCCGACCACTGTCCTCTCGCCAGCTTTATCTTCTGCTATTCCTTGCCTTGTAAAGTAGCAATACGGAAGTGTCTTGAGTCCCCTGGGTATCATTCTTTGCCCATGCAGTTCTCTGTGTCCGGAACATTCTTTGAACCCTTTTGTATCTTGCAATACTTATTCATCCTTCAAGATTCAAGAATCTTCTCTTTCAGGAAGCATTTCTGAAACCTCAGGATTAGGCCAAGGGCCCCTCTTTTGTGCTCTGCCATCCCTCAACCACCACTAATCATGAGTATTCTTCTACCTGGTCACTTGTCATATTATAAAGAAGTAGTTTGTTTATGTATCTGTCCCTGCTCCCAGCCTATGAGTTCCCTGAGGGCAAAGGTAATCATTTAGAAATTCCTACTGCCCAGCACAAGGACTGACACACAGCAGGTGCTCAGTAAATAAGAAACTCAAGGACAAACATGGAGGACAGCTACAATGCTCATTTTTCTGCTAGCAGTTTAGCTGAAAAACCAATGCTTTCATGCCCTTTGCTAATGGAGCCTGATTTAAATTGTCCACCAGCACTGATGATGAGGCTTTAAGTCCAAAATATTGGAATGTTGAAATCAATATCAGCAAGAACAGCCATAGTTGAGCACTCTTCTCTAACTCTCAGCAGTCCTTATTATTTTTAACAGCAGTAGATGAGAAGAAACATGTCATCCCAAGAAGAAAGAGAAGTGAGAATTGCTGTACAAGAAAGGAAAGCGTACGACACCAGGACACACGGTGGCTTCCATTGCCACCTTGGCAGCCCTGACGATTTAGTGTTGTTTTAGTAGTTAGAGCTTGTATACTATTGGTTAGTAGAAAAGAACCATTTCCAACATTATGTTTGTGTAAAGATACCAGCAGAGAGTCAGTATTAGGGAATGATGCTGCCAGTTGTAAAGAACAAAAGTTTGTAGAAATCTCACATCTTGTTTTTTAACATGCATGCATGCGTGTGCACACACACGCACACTTGAGTTTGGAGGGTGTGCCCAGAGAGTCAGTATTAGGGAATGATGCTGCCAGTTGTAAAGAACAAAAGTTTGTAGAAATCTCACATCTTGATTTTTAACATGCATGCATGCGTGTGCACACACACGCACACTTGAGTTTGGAGGGTGTGCCCATATTAGAAATCTGATTTGTTGGAGCCCAATAGCTGCAGAAGCTTTCATCTAGGGTCTGTGTTTGAGGTCTTCAGAGATGTGCTCCATAGGTATCCTTAACAGGACATCATGCTTTGGTTACAATGGCCTCTTCATTTCACAGATCATCCTTAGTGGAACAATAGCCAGAGAGGAAGGGAGTGATTCTTTAGATATTTGAGTTATAAAGAGGACAGAGAAGTTACAGCAGTGATTTTTTGACAAAGGGGCCTTCTTGGTAGGGAGAAATTAGCTTTGACTTGATGTGTATAATATATCATGGGAAGATAGAATCAGAGAACATATTTATATTCATCTGGTAGGTATAGTATATCCTGACAGTGTATATTAGGGATACCCAGAGAAACAAAACAAATAGGCGATATCTATCTATCTAGGTAGATAAATAGATATATGAATGTATGTATATATTTATATTTATGTCAATAATTGGCTCAGGGGATTATGGAGGCCAAGAAGTCCTACAATCTGCTGTCTGCAAGCTGGAGAATCAGGAAACCTGGTGGTGTAATTCAGTCTCAGTCCAAAGGCTTGAGAACCAACTGGCTGGTGGGGCGGGGCAGGAGAAGATGAATATCCCAGCTCGAACAGAAGCAAATTCACCCTTCCTTTGCCTCTCCATCTTTTTGTTCAATTTGGGCCCTTGATAGAATGAATACGTTAGTGAGGGAGGTCTTCTTTACTCAGTCTACTGATTCAAATGCCAACAATGTTTTACCAGCTATCTGGGCATCCCATGGCCTGGTAAATTTGGTACATAAAATTAACCATTGCACATTGTTAGCAAGGGAATGTATGATCATTACAGCCTAACTCATTTGTCTGATTTCAGAGGCTTCAGGGATTTACTGATGTTTGAAGTAAGTAGTCATTCTCCAACATTAATGTCAATATCCAAGAATGATATGTTACAATGTAATTGGAAAACAGTCTGTCTTAAATGGAGCAAGTGGAACATGGCACTATGACAAAAATATTATTATGGATATAAGGGGGAAAATGACCTGAAATCTTACTCCAACCCTAAATTTTACCCCAATCTACCAAAGTTCTGCTTTCTCATGACTGTGTACCTGATAAAGACTGCCCAATGACCATGGTTGACATCTTTCAATGTGGAAACCGTTTTGATGATATGTGTATGCATAGCTGTATTAAGTTATCATTAATCATAAAGAGTAGAGTACAGTTGGAATATACATATATAATCCATGTTATATGTATACACACATATGCACATACTATTATGTATGCCTATACATAGTATATATATATATACACACACATATATACGTATACAGTTGTCCCTTGGTTTCTGTGAGGGACTGATTCCAGGACCCCCACAGATGCCGAGATCTGCAGATGCTCAAGTCCCTTATATAACTTATGCACATTGTTCTGTATACCTTAAAGCATCTCTAGATTACTTATAATACCTAATACAATGTAAATATTATGTAAATAGTTGTTATACTGTATTTTTTAATTTGTATTATTTTTTATTGTTGTATTATTATTATTGTTTTTTCCCTAAGATTTTAGATCTGTGGTTGGTCGAATTCATGGATGCAGAACCTGCAGATACAGAAGGTTGACTGTATACACATAGTGTATACACACACACACAC
>NW_007727160.1:453757-459689 GCF_000696425.1 Galeopterus variegatus | reverse complement strand
GTCGAATTCATGGATGCAGAACCTGCAGATACAGAAGGTTGACTGTATACACATAGTGTATACACACACACACACACACACACACATCATATATATATATAAAATCTTAAGAAGATCCAAAACAAAGATGAGCTGATTACACACACACACACACATACACACACACATCATATATATATATAAAATCTTAAGAAGATCCAAAACAAAGATGAGCTGATCAACATATATGTCATGAGAAAGGCATGCTAATGAGGAATATACCAATATACCATCTATGTTCCAGATTTCATTTTAAGCATTGGGGATTCATTGAGGAGCAAGACAGACAAGAAGTTTACACTCTAATAGGGGAGACACCTGATACACATGTAATCATCTTAGCAAGGTAATCTTAGGTAGTGCTGAATGCTATGAAGAGATTAATAGGAAATCAGCTGCTAGGGTGTGTATGACAATTTTAGGCAGGATTGTCAGGAAAGTCCTCTTTGAGATCTCTTAATTAAGGTCTGAGATGTCGTGTTAGTATGTTTAGACTGCTATAACAAAATACTTTAGGCTGGATAATTTATGATCCACAGGGATTTATTGCTCACCGTTCTGGAGGCTGGGAAGTCCAAGATCAAGGTGCCAGCAGATTCGGCGTCTAGCAAGGGCTTGCTTATCATATTGGGTATTAGGTTCCAATATATCAATTTTGGGGGGACACCAACATTCAGACCATAGCAAACATGCAGTTCTGTCGTTTTATTCCTCTGTTCTTATACTGGATCCTTGTTGATGTGATGGGAAGCTGTGGGGGACAGGACGCATTCTGCAGTCTTTGGTGCCCCTGGGCTGTGACCTTCACAGTTGCTGCTTAGTGCTCCCTCCCACCCCTTAGGTGGGATGGGATGGCTTGAGGCAGCTAGAGTTTGATATTTTTCTTCTTTCAGGCAAGTTAGGCTCTGATAAAACCCCAGCAGCTTAGTGTCTGGTAAAATAGTTTCTACTGAGGGCAGGCCTTGTCAAGAATAGAATGCTCTGGTGTGTTTCAAAATGGTTTCTTTCTCTCTCCTCCTGCTGGAAGCACAGGGTACCTTTCTCTAATCTTCATCGTAAGAACCTGGCGGGGTTCCTGGACGTCAGACTCACAGAGGCATGGGGCCCTTCTGTGACTGGGTCCCCCTGAAGTTTTTAACTCTCAGAATCTTCCACTCTGAGCCTCCAGCAATTTGTCAATTATAGTTTAGATTTCCCTACCCAGGCATTAGTTCTGATGAAGGTTTGTGTTCCTGTAAGTTGTGATTCTCTGTATCTGCCTGCCTATCTTTACAGTTTTCGGGGCAGAGGTTTTTCCTATGACTTAAGTTCTCTGATGGATCTGAGAATTGTTGATTTTCAGTTTTAAAGCTTTTTTCCCATGAGGATGGGAATGAACGACTTCCAAGGTCCTTACATGCCAGACCGAAAACTGGGAGTCGAAAGGCATTTTCTCAGATGTGAGACATCTGAGCTGAGATCTAAAGAGGAGAAGGAGCTGCATGTGAGGAACAGGGAGACGCATTTCCAGGCAAGAGGATGGCACATTCAAAGGCCCTGGGGTGGGCCCCGCCCAGCGTGGAGGCCCGCGTGGCTGGAGCGAGTAGTGAGGCAAAGGGTGAGAGGAGACGGGTTCAAGACCAAGACAGAGGCAGGCGCTAGGCCATGGAGGGCCTGCAAGGCCATGGCAGGAAGACTGGGGTCTTACATTTGAAGTAGAAACAATTTATTCATCTTGGAGCTATAAGGAAAAAGATTAAATGGCACGCTCCTGATTACTTCTACACGTGTTATAGAGATAGAGACGTTACAGTAGGCATTCCTGCAGGTCATTTCTTTTTTGTATGTGTTTCCTATGACACCAGTACCCCAGATGATATGAACAAGCAGAATGGAAGAGGACACTAATTTGCCAATGGGGATTGCTCATTCCAGGAAAGGCGCATGTGCAAAGCCTGGATAAAATCTATTAGAGCATGATGGTGCAACACCAAGTTCAAGGGTTCAGATCCCCACCACCTACCAGCCGCCAACCAAACAAAACAAGACAAAACAGAAAACACTAACCTCAGAAGACTCTTAAGAACAATAACTGAAATATAAAAATCTCTTCATAATATTCACATTCGTAAAAAAATTATATAAAAAAATCTGACTCATGAGGAAGCATGTGCTCTGGCAATGCCTTATCTGTGAGGGTCGCTGGAACTGAGTGCTGGAGGGACAGAGTGCCTCTCCCTGGCTCCTCACTACAGACAGCACAGCATGCTGTGGCTTGAGCAGGCTGGTTAAGTGACTACACAGGGACGGGCTCATTCAAGCAACCACTGGTGGCCATCAGAGTAGCCTGTCCTGCTGGGTGGGCATGGGGGGTGGAGGGAAATGAAACAGGGGGAGAGTGCAGGGGGTGGCACAGGAGCCATGGGGACGGTGACAAATTCCACTTGCATGGGACCTCTAGGGGCACCTAGAGATACTTTTGAGTGCCAGAAATCAGACCTTAGAGTCTGCTGAAATTGTCTTTATGGTAATTTGGTTGTCCTGCTGGCAGAGGTTGTGTTCACAACCCTGACTAGGTACCCCTAGGAAAATAGAATGCATTTAAAATCCTTGGTCTATACAAAGAAGTAGAAAATTAAACAACTGCCAGGTAAATTTCACCCGTACAATAATCTAATGCAGCTTTCTCAGATGAAAGAGCTGTTTTACCCCAAGAGTAGTTTTTTTTTTCTTTCTGAATTATTTGAATAATGGCCCTGGTGATGCATTTCTCTTCTCCTGTGTGTATCCCGCAGACTGATTTAGCTAAAAATGTTCTGAGTGACAAGTCTTCCATCATCTAGCTATAGAAATCATCTTGCAGACTAATTTTAGTTCTTGCAGTCACGCATTCCTCTAAGTATTTCTTTTCTCACTTTAATTCCATTATTTCTTTATTCCATCACTCCCCTTTGTTATGTTAAACCGTTCTTCAATATTTTAGGAAATTGTGACATTCTCTCTCAAGCATCTCCTGGTGCTGTAGATTTTATTCCTTTGAGTTTTCCTCATGATCTACTCTCCCAATCTGGGGTCTCAAGGATGTTGGCATTTGTTCCCTGCCTTCTTCCCTATGTAGGCACGTGAGAATTGTGGGGCACTCCTGGGAGGCGGTCAGTTCTCTGGTAGCACACCAAGACCAGAGCGTCACAGGCCCATGAAGTCACCAGACCCTTTTCTTCTTTTTTTAAAAGATGACCGGTAAGGGGATCTTAACCCTTGACTTGGTGGTGTCAGCACCACGCTCTCCCAAGTGAGCTAACCGGCCATCCCTGTATAGGGATCCGAACCTGTGGCCTCGGTGTTATCAGAACCGCACTCTCCCAAGTGAGCCACGGGCCGGCCCGCACCACTCCCTTTTCTGAGAAGCCACCAAGGGGAGGAGGAACTGGCTTAGACTGCTTCTCCGTGGTGCTGCAGTAGGCAGGGAGACAGTCGTGTGGATGTACAGAGGTTTTCTCCCCAAGGTGCTTGTATCAGCATCCTAGGGCTACTGTAACAGATTACGACAACATGGTGGCTTAAACCAACAGAAGTTTATTCTCTCATGGTTCTGGGAGCCAGAAGTCTGAACGAGCTGTTGGCAGGGCCATGCTCCCTCTGAAGACTCGAGGGGAGGGTCCTTCCTGGCCTCTCCCGGCTTCTGGTGGCTCCAGGTGTTCCTTGGCTTGTGGCTGCATCTCTCCATTCTCTCCTCTGTCTTCACATGGCCTTTGTCTCTGTGTCTGTATCTTCTCTTCTATTTCTTTTAAGGACACTGTCATTGGATTTAGGGCCCTCCCAGGTAATCTAGAATGATCTCATCCTGAAATCCTAACTTAATTATATCTACAAAGACCCTGTTTCCAAATAAGGTCACTTTCACAGGTTCCAGGGATTAGAACATGGACATATGTTTTTGGGAGCCACCATCCAACCCACCACAGAGGTCATCTGTCTCCCAACTTGCTGTCTTGGTCCGAAATTGCCACCATTTGGAAACATAACTGGAATTTAAGCGCTGTACCTCTAGAGGGTCCCTATGAAAAAGTAAATGGAAAACATCTCTGAGAGACATCACCTGAACAGTTAGTGCCCGTTAGTACAGGGCAGAGAACAGGATCGTGGGGGAAGGGGACAGGTGAGGCCAATTTTAGTAAAGCAATAAGAGGCAGCAGTGGTCTGGTGTGTGGGGCAGTTGGAGGTGAAGAACTAATTATGCTCAGTTGAAGACCTTGGGACCCCCGCAGACTGAACCCATGAGAAGGCACCCTGGGTGAGAAGTTAGGAAATTGCTGTGCTTTGGATATGGTCTTCCCCAAAACGCATGTTGAAATTTGATCCCCAATGTGGCACTGTTGGGAGATGTGACTTGTGGGAAATGTTTGGGTCAGGGGAGTGGATCCCTCATGAATAGATTAATGCCTTCCCTTGAGGTGGGTGGCGAATGCAGGTGAGTGGTGAGTGCAGGTGAGTGGCGAGTGCAGGAGGGTGGCGAGTGCAGGTGGGTGGCGAGTACAGGTGAGTGGCGAGTACAGGTGGGTGGCGAGTGCAGGTGGGTGGCGAGTGCAGGTGGGTGGTGAGTGCATTCTCACTCTATTGGTTCCTGCAAGAGCTGAAGAGCTTGGCAGAAGCTCTTGAAGAGCTTCCCCTCCCTCTCTTCCTTCCTCTCGCCCTGTGATCTCTTTGCACACATCCTCTCCCCTTTTGCTTTCCATCACGGGTGGAAGAAGTCTGAGGCCCTTGCCAGATGCAGCTGCCCAGTCCCAGGTTTGCTGTTACAGCAACACAAAAAGGACTAAGACAGAAGCCAAAGAGTTTGATTGTGTTTAGTTTTGTCTCATATTTATGCTGGGCTCACCTTCTCGTACTCCAGAGGAAAAAGTGACCGCCCTCCTGCCCTCATCTATTTGTTTCTGGATCATCCCAGAGCAAGAGTGGGAGTCTGTGATGGAGTTGAGTTGGCCTTTTAAACATGAGCAAGACGTCAATAGCCATTTAGCCTATGATGAAGCTGGCCCATGAGATGAGGGTCACAGACTAAATGAATGGTAGTCTACAGACCCCTATTTCCTAGCTGAATGTTTCTCCAGCTACATTTAGTTGTCTCTAATGATCTCAGTGTATTTTAGAAATATGTTTCATGTACACAAACCACTCTGTTAGGGTTGGAGTTTATTTAGACCACCAGTTGATGTCACAGAATCCTAAATTGTATATATATGGCTTGTTTCCCAAGGGTATGGATTCGACCTCTCTATTGTATCTATTGTATTGTAACTATAGCTGACTTTGGAATAAGAAATTCTGTAATGAATAAATGAATGAAAGAATGAATAAAGAAGTAATTTAGATCAGCTTTCCCTTTATGGATTTTATGCATTTGCCCAGTGTGAAAGGTTAGCAAATACAGCTCTGAGGAATGGAAATCTCATTTTAAGCATTCTTTTATTTCTGTTAATAAACAGGAAACTCAGTCTACTAATAGAACTGCCCATGCTGTTTGCTCTGTGAGATTGTGTGTAACTCAGAGTTAGGTAAATACTTTGTGTTCTAGAGCCACCCAGACCAGGTTCAAATCCTGGCTATTCTATTTAATTAGCTAGCGGACTTTGGACTAATCACTTAATTTGTCTAGGACTCAGGCAGAGGAGGCAATAATAGGTGCTATCTCTTAAGGTCATAGGGAGGATTAAACAAAGCAAATTTAAAGAGTTTTCAGGAAGTGTCCATTGCTATGACATCTCTCAGGAAAAATGCGACTGAGGGTGGGGAGCTTGGTCAAGATTAGATGGGTTTGCAGGAAGTGCACCAGGCTCTCCCAACCACCCCACCCCTGACACCTGCAGCCAGCCCAGTGGGCAACCACCAAGCCGCAGCAGGAAGCAGCCCAGGC
>NW_007727160.1:445529-452665 GCF_000696425.1 Galeopterus variegatus | reverse complement strand
TATTTGGTCAATGCATTGTCTTCTGGACTGGGGTAAAGATAAAAAGGTAACAGTTTTTTTTTATTAAGGATCCGGTTTTGCTAACTCTGCTCTCCCCTTGAGCATCCTTTACCCTTCCAGGCTCTGACTGTATCTCACCTGTAATCTGCTCTCCCTGGAGACCAGCTTTGTGGACACAGGTATTACAGTGAAATTCATGATTAGAAAGGCTCCCTCCAGGTTCACCAAGCACATGGTGTGGCACCTTGGTAACTATGTGAGTTGTTTGGAGTGTGAGGCGTTATAAAAATTAAAATGCCACACATTTTATAGATGCGAGGATGAGTGTGGAAATTATCCATGACTGTAATGGTTTCCAAATGCAAATCGAATATCTTTCTTTTGATCCCGAACTATGGCAAGAAGCTAACATGAATCTTTGATCCTGTGTCAGTGTCTGGAGAAATTATGAGGTCTCCAGGATGAGATAATAGATCCTCATCAAGACTTCCAGCTTTAGGTAATTGTTTAATCCCCATTCTCAGTGGCTGCTGCTTCGAGGCAGCTGCGACAGAAAGGTCCCAAGTGCTATTGAAAACAGCTCATCAGTTCAGAACAAAGCTGATTATGTAAATTGTGCATTAAGATGCAGCTCCAATTTAATTTTACTCTGTAAATAAATATCCCATTAACATCCATCTGTTGAAAGTCAGGTAAGGCATTCTCTAAGACTCGATGGCTAGGTCCCCAGTGAACGCTCCATAAATACTGACAGGGGAAGAATTAGGACACCCAAGTTCACTATGTAGAACTTTATTTTTTGTCTTTAAATGGCAAGTCAGCTATAAAATCAATTTAGAGCAAGAAGAAGCTAGGATTGGCCAAGAAAGACACTGCATCTATTTCTGGCCCTGCTTGTTGGAGGGCACACGAAAGCTTTCTCTGATTGCTGTCACAGAGATCAATAATAATTATAGCTCGCCAATTCTCTCCAAAAATAAAAACATTTCAGCTGATGAGAAGTGAACACTAAATTAGCACCAGCTCTTTTTGCTGCAGGGCAATTTACCCAGCCAGAAATGCCACTTGTGGGGGTTGTCTTTGCTGAACGGCCGCAACTTCTGAGTCGGGAGTGGTGGGAAATCCCACCTGGCCTCCAGAACTGGCAGCGGGATAGCAGGGAGCAAGACCAGTTTCCTCCAGTGCTGCCCTAGCTTTGTGTCGGGCTCATAACCACTGATGACCCTCAAGCTCTAGGAAAAGCTTTTGGTATTTCCAGAGAAGCCTATAAATATCAGGTGCTCCTGGGAGCAAAATGCTTTGTCATTTTCTGCTCAGATTTTGGTGGGGTGATTGTCCATTAGCTGCCATAGGATAGGTAGGAATCTGTTGTGTCTCTGGATGGTGCTGCTGCTGGTGGTGATGGAGTGGGAACAGATGAGGAGTGGGATCAGCATGGGGCTGGGGACTGACCAGGGATGACCCATTGTGGGCTTACACTCTAACCCTACAGCTGGCTAGGGATATCCCTGGAAGAGTATGAAGCAGAGGCCCTAAAAACAAGAATATCAGGCCCAAAGCCACCAGCATAAACAGTGCTCTTGTGCATATTGCAAAAAGGAAATAACTCTGGGCAGAAAAATGTCAAAAAGGTGACTGTTCCTCTCAGTTGATGAAACCCTGAGTTAAGGCCCATGGATTCAGGAGAAGATACATCTCCCCCATGCTCTTTTCTCCAAAGTATGCCCCTTACCCAAGTGTTAAGCCAGGACATTCACCCCACTCTTCTTACCACAGGGATGGACCTGAAGGTAGCTCCTCTCCTTCTCCTTCCTGTCTCAAAGGTGGGTTTGATGTCTGGAGCTAAAGCAGCCACCTTACAACCATGAAGCCACATGTCAACCTGCTTAGGAAGGCAGAAAGAAAGATGGGTAGAACCTGGGTTCTTAATGACATTGCTGAATTGCTACACTAGCCCTGGACTGACTATCTCTGAACTTGTAATGTGAGAACAATAAATCCCTATTTTAAACCACTGTTAAGAGTTTTGTTTCTTACTGTCAAAATACCCCTAATTGAAACAGGAAATGAAGGAGGCAGCAGAGCCATGATAGGTGACTAGTAGTCGAGTCTGGATTTCTGATCCTGGGCAAGCTCATCTTCAGAGACACCTCTCATACCTCCTTTATGATTGGACTTTATCATCCCCCTTCCTCAGTGTTGAAGACCAAATGACTAAGTCCACCCCTGTATTGTGCCCTGTACAGAATTCCCTTTAGCTATTCATTCCCAGGATTATCTTTTTCTGCACTTTCGCCATGAGTCCTGAATGACTCAAGGATGCAGGTTGAATGAGGCATCATTGTGGCTGTCAGCTCTAAAAGTAAAATGGCAGAAATAGTTATGTGGGCAGGAAATGAGCTGAAAACATGTCTATATGCGCAGGAGCTATAAGCCAAGCTGAAACCCCCAGCATCAACTATCTCTGCAAGCCAAGTTCTTTATGACACCTATGCAGCCTCATCTGACACTGGTGGTCAAAAGTGTCTCTGGAGAGAAAAAGAGCACTTCATGTCCTGACTCCTTCTCCATATGAAATAAACAGGTGTATGTGTGTGTGTGTGTACATTTTCGTGTGTGTGTGTGCATGATCATAGGCAAGATCCTTATATAGGTGCCCTTTTCTTGCTATGTGTCTTGCCCCAACTCCACCCAGACTAGCTCTGAGTGTCTTCATCCTTGTATCAGTTTGTTTCTTGCTTATGCTGTATTATGGATTGAATTATATCCACCCAAAGTTTAATGTGTTGGAGCTTGGTCCCCACTGTGAAAGTGTTAAGAGGGTAGGAAATCCTATTATGGTAATTGAAAGGTGGGGCTTTGAAGAGGTGATTAGATTGTAGGACCATGCAGTAGTGAATGGGTTAATAATGGTGGTCAGGGGCATGGTTCTGAGGGCTTTAAAAGCAGAGCACATGAGAGTCTCTCTCTCTGCTCTGCCAGTTTCTGCCACGTGAGACCTCTGCATTGTTGTAAAGACACCACCAAAGAAGACCCTCACTAGATGTGCTCCCTGGACTTTGAAACTAATAAATTTAGTTTTCTTTATAAATCACTCAATTTCAGATATTTTGTTATAAGCAACAGAAATGGATTAGTATACGGTGCGTGTCCTTTGAGGGTAGCTGGGGAATTCTCTTCACATCATTGTTATCCTCACCCTANTGCTCTTGTGCATATTGCAAAAAGGAAATAACTCTGGGCAGAAAAATGTCAAAAAGGTGACCGTTCCTCTCAGTTGATGAAACCCTGAGTTAAGGCCCATGGATTCAGGAGAAGAAGATACATCTCCCCCATGCTCTTTTCTCCAAAGTATGCCCCTTACCCAAGTGTTAAGCCAGGACATTCACCCCACTCTTCTTACCACAGGGATGGACCTGAAGGTAGCTCCTCTCCTTTCCTTCTCCTTCCTGTCTCAAAGGTGGGCTTGATGTCTGGAGCTAAAGCAGCCACCTTACAACCATGAGGCCACATGTCAACCTGCTTAGGAAGGCAGAAAGAAAGATGGGTGGAACCTGGGTTCTTAATGACATTGCTGAATTGCTACACTAGCCCTGGACTGACTATCTCTGAACTTGTAATGTGAGAACAATAAATCCCTATTTTAAACTACTGTTAAGAGTTTTGTTTCTTACTGTCAAAATACCCCTAATTGAAACAGGGAGTGAAGGAGGCAGCAGAGCCATGATAGATGACTAGTAGTCGAGTCTGGATTTCTGATCCTGGGCAAGCTCATCTTCAGAGACACCTCTCATACCTCCTTTATGATTGGACTTTATCATCCCCCTTCCTCAGTGTTGAAGACCAAATGACTAAGTCCACCCCTGTATTGTGCCCTGTACAGAATTCCCTTTAGCTGTTCATTCCCAGGATTATCTTTTTCTGCACTTTCGCCATGAGTCCTGAATGACTCAAAGATGCAGGTTGAATGAGGCATCATTGTGGCTGTCAGCTCTAAAAGTAAAATAGCAGAAATAGTTACGTGGGCAGGAAATGAGCTGAAAACATGTCTGTATGCGCAGGAGCTATAAGCCAAGCTGAAACCCCCAGCATCAACTATCTCTGCAAGCCAAGTTCTTTATGATACCTATGCAGCCTCATCTGACACTGGTGGTCAAAAGTGTCTCTGGAGAGAAAAAGAGCACTTCATGTCCTGGCTCCTTCTCCATATGAAATAAACAGGTGTATGTGTGTGTGTGTGTACATTTTCGTGTGTGTGTGTGCATGATCATAGGCAAGATCCTTATATAGGTAATGTCTCCACCTCTGTGCCCTTTTCTTGCTATGTGTCTTGCCCCAACTCCACCCAGACTAGCTCTGAGTGTCTTCATCCTTGTATCAGTTTGTTTCTTGCTTATGCTGTATTATGGATTGAATTATATCCACCCAAAGTTTAATGTGTTGGAGCTTGGTCCCCACTGTGAAAGTGTTAAGAGGGTAGGAAATCCTATTATGGTAATTGAAAGGTGGGGCTTTGAAGAGGTGATTAGATTGTAGGACCATGCAGTAGTGAATGGGTTAATAATGGTGGTCAGGGGCGTGGTTCTGAGGGCTTTAAAAGCAGAGCACATGAGAGTCTCTCTCTCTCTGCTCTGCCAGTTTCTGCCACGTGAGACCTCTGCATTGTTGTAAAGACACCACCAAAGAAGACCCTCACTAGGTGTGCTCCCTGGACTTTGAAACTGTAAGTAATAAATTTAGTTTTCTTTATAAATCACTCAATTTCAGATATTTTGTTATAAGCAACAGAAATGGATTAGTATATGGTGCGTGTCCTTTGAGGGTAGCTGGGGAATTCTCTTCACATCATTGTTATCCTCACCCTAAATGTGCTCCCTGGACTTTGAAACTAATAAATTTAGTTTTCTTTATAAATCACTCAATTTCAGATATTTTGTTATAAGCAACAGAAATGGATTAGTATACGGTGCGTGTCCTTTGAGGGTAGCTGGGGAATTCTCTTCACATCATTGTTATCCTCACCCTAAGGTCCTCGCTGTCAGAGTGGCCTTACGTGGAACATTCCCAGTCACCTGGCAGAAGGAAAAAAAGCTCTAGGGTAGCTCTGCATAATGGAAATATAATGTGAGCCACAAATGTATGTTCAAATTTTTTAGTTGTCACATTAAAAAGGTGAAATTAATTTTAATAAAGTATTTTATTAAACCTAACATTGTAATTTCAACGTATAATCAATATACAACTATGAATATGTTTATACACATGCACACTTTCTGGTACTAAGTCTTTGTAATCCAGTATGAATATTTTGCAGTTATAGTGCCTCTCGGTGTGGACTGGCCACGTTTCAAGTGCTCAGTGTCTGCATGTGGCAACGGGCTGCCATGCTGGGTGGTGCTGTTCCAGGGTCTCACTTTGACAATTCAATGTTCAGTCTAGAAGTGACTAACACATGTCCCTTCTGCTTACAACTCATTGGATAAAACCAGTCACGTGGATCCACCCAACCACAGGAAGCCAGCAAGGGCAATTCTTCCTTGTGTCTTAACGTGGGGAGGTGGAAATAGTTGGTGAACTGCAGTCATGGCCAGCAAGTCCTCTTAGCTAACACTGCCCTTCACTGCGGATAACACTGCACCAGGCACTTCCTCCTCTGCTATGAGTCTTCTGGGCCAGCAGTCTGTTTTGGCTTGACTCTGCTCTTGCTTGGCCATGAAGAGGGAAAGGCAAATATGTCAAATCTTGCAGTATATGATCCGGAAGAGGGTATGGCCACATTCTTTTTTTTAAAATAAAAAGTCCCTGGAAGTGTGATGTAAATAGTAACAAATGGAGGTAACCGGGCAGGCCAAAGTCTGGAGGCTCAGGAAGAAATGGGAGGTATTCACGGAGCAGAAGGACTTTTCATTTACTCCTTATGTTTGCTAATACCTTTAGCTTCCTTTCTGGCTGCCTTGTTGCCAGAGTCCTGAGCTCCCCTCCCGTACCACTCATGATATCACAACTAGGAAGCAAGTAGCACGATAACTGTCCCCTACCGTCTACAGATTATAAGGTGATGTAGAGGTACTGTTTTTTTTTGTTCTGGAAGCTCTTGGAGGTCTGGACCATGATACATTCTTCCTTGAATACCTATGAACCAGGTATGTACTTCCTGGTACATAGGAGATGCTCAGTACACATCTGAATGAGTGAATTTACATTGATTTTCACAAAACTATTCCTCAGCTGTTAATATATTATTTTTTAAAAAATTTATTTACTTTTAAGTTGACATGTATTGATTATACATATTTATGAGGTACAGAGTTATATTTCAATACATGTATACAATGTGTGATGATCAAATCAAGGTAGTTAGCATATCCATCATTGCAAAAATTTATCATTTCTTTGTGATAAGAGCATTTGAGTTCCTCTCTTCTAGCCATTTAAGAACATTCAATAAGTTATTATTAATGATAGATGCCTAGCACTACTGTATACCACTAGAACTTATTTTTCCTATCTAGCTATAATTTTGTGTCCATTAACCAATCTCACACTACCCACACATCCCCCATCCCCTTCCCAGCCTCTAGAAAGCACAATTCTACTCTCTACTTCCAAAAATTCATCTTTTTTTTTTAGCTTCCACATACCAGTGAGAATATGTGGTATTCATGTTTCTGTGCCTGACTTATTTCACTTAATATAATATCCTCCAGGCTCATCCATAGTGCTGTAGACAACATGATTTCATTATTTTTGATGGCTGAATAGTATTCCATTTTGTACATATACCACATTTTCTTTATCCATTCATCTGCTGATGGACACTTGGGCTGATTCTTGGCTATTGTGAATAGTGCTGCAGTAAACATGGTGATGCAGATATCTCTTTGGTATGCTGATTTCCTTTCTTTTGGATAAACATCCAGCAGTGGGATTGCTGGATCATATAGTAGTTTTAGTTTTTCAAGGAACCTCCATACAGTTTTTTCCATAATGGCTGTGCTAATTTACATTCCCACCAACAGTGTATAAGAGCTCTCTTTTCTCCACATCCTTGCCAGCATTTGTTATTTTTTGTCTTCTTCTTTTTTTTTTATATAATGAGTGTTGCTTGCTTTTTTTTTTTTTTTTTTTTTTTCCCG